>NC_083405.1:126691226-126953726 GCF_020745735.1 Hemiscyllium ocellatum
CCATACAACACACACCATATAAAACACACACAACGCCCACACCACACCCACACACAACACCCATACCACACCCACCCACCCACAACACACACACCCACCCACAACACACACACCCACCCACACACCCAAGCACCCACCCGCACATAACACACACACCCAACCACCCACCCAACCACCCACCCGCACACAACCACCCACCCACCACCACACACAACCACCCACACGCAGACACACACAACCACCCACCCACGCACACACAACCACCCACCCGCGCACACACAAAACCACCCACCCGCACACAACAAACCACCCACCCGCACACAACACACACACAACCACCCACCCACGCACACACAACCACCCACCCGCACACAACACACACACAACCACCCACCCACGCACACACAACCACCCACCCGCGCACACACAACCACCCACCCGCGCACACACAAAACCACCCACCCGCGCACAACAAACCACCCACCCGCACACAACACACACACAACCACCCACCCGCACACAACACACACACAACCACCCACCCACGCACACACAACCACCCACCCGCGCACACACAAAACCACCCACCCGCACACAACAAACCACCCACCCGCACACAACACACACACAACCACCCACCCGCACAGAACACACACACAACCACCCACCCGCACACAACACACACACAACCACCCACCCGCACACAACACACACACAACCACCCACCCGCACACAACACACACACAACCATCCACCCGCACAGAACACACATACACAACCACCCACCCATACAACCACCCACCCGCACACAACCACCCACCCACCACACACAACCACCCACCCGCAGACACACACAACCACCCACCCGCACACAACACACACACCCGCACAGAACACACATAAACAACCACCCACCCACGCAACCACCCACCCACCACCACACACAACACACAAGACACAAAACACACACACCCAAGCACCCACCCCCCCACAACACACACACAACACACAACACACAACCACACACCCACACACAACACACAACCACCCACCCACCCACACATACAACACCCACACCACACACACACAACCACACCCATATCACACCCACCCACACACACGCACACAAAACACACACCCAAGCACCCACCCGCACACAACCACCCACACACAACCACCCACCCACCTGCACACAACACACAACCACCCACCTGCACACAACACACACACAACCACCCACCCGCACAGAACACACATACACAACCACCCACCCACGCAACCACCCACCCGCACACAACCACCCACCCACCCACAACCACCCTAGGGGCGGCACGGTGGCACAGTGGTTAGCACTGCTGCCTCACAGCGCCTGTAGACCCGGGTTCAATTCCCGACTCAGGCGACTGACTGTGTGGAGTTTGCACGTTCTCCCCGTGTCTGCGTGGGTTTCCTCCGGGTGCTCCGGTTTCCTCCCACAGTCCAAAGATGTGCGGGTCAGGTGAATTGGCCAAGCTAAATTGCCCGTAGTGTTAGGTAAGGGGTAAATGTAGGGGTATGGGTGGGTTTCGCTTCGGCGGGTTGGTGTGGACTTGTTGGGCCGAAGGGCCTGTTTCCACACTGTAAGTCTAGTCACACACAACACAATACACAAAACACACACACACAACCACCCACCCACACCCACAACCACCCACAGAACCACACCCACACCACACCCACCCACCCACACCCACACCCACACACCCACCCACCCACACGCACACAACACACACACCCAAGCACCCACCCGCACACAACCACCCACACCCAACCACCCACCCACCACCCACAACCAACCACCCACCCGCACACACACAACCACCCACCCACACACACACAACCACCCACCCACACACACACAACCACCCACCCACACACACACAACCACCCACTTGCACACAATACACAACCACCCACTTGCACACAACACACACACAACCACCCACCCAACACACAACCACCCACCACCACATACAACACACACACAACCACCCACCCCCACACAACACACAAACACAACACACAACCACCCCGACACAACCACCCACACAACACACACAACCACCCACACAACACACACAACCACCCACACAACACACACACAACCACCCACACAACACACACACAACCACCCACACAACACACACACAACCACCCACACACACAACACACACCATACAAAACACACACACAACCACCCACCCACACAACAAACCACCTGCACCACACCCACACAACACACACCCACAACCACCCGCACCACACCCACAACACACACCCACAACCACCCACACCACACCCACAACTACCCGCCCACCCAACACACCCGCACACAATCACCCACCCACCACCACACAAACACACAATACACAAAACACACACCACTACCGACCCACACTCAACACACACCCACAACCACTCACCCGCACAACACACACCCACAACCACTCACCCGCACAACACACACCCACAACCACCCACCCGCACAACACACACCCACAACCACCCACCCGCACACCACACACCCACAACCACCCACCCGCACACAACACACACCCACAACCACCCACCCGCACACAACACACACCCACAACCACCCACCCGCACACAACACACACCCACAACCACCCACCCGCACACAACACAAACACACAACCACCCACCCGCACACAACACAAACACACAACCACCCACCCGCACACAACCACCCACCCACGCAACCATCCACCCGCACACAACCACCCACCCACCACCACACACAACACACAATACACAAAACACACACACACAACCACCCACCCCCACACAACACACTCACAACCACCCACCCGCACAGAACACACATACACAACCACCCACCCGCACACAACCACCCACCCAACATACAACCACCTATCCACCACCACACACAACACACACAACCACCCACCCACACATACAACACCCACACCACACACACCCACAACCACCCACAGAACTACACCCACACCACACCCACCCACACCCAACACACACACACCCACCCACACGCACACAACACACACACCCAAGCACCCACCCGCACATAACACACACACCCAAGCACCCACCCGCACACAACCACCCACACCCAACCACCCACCCACCACCCACACCCAACCACCCAACCGCGCACACACAACCACCCACCCGCACACAATACACAACCACCCACTTGCACACAACACACACACAACCACCCACCCAACACACAACCACCCACCACCACATACAACACACAAAACACACACACACAACCACCCACCCCCACACAACACACACACAACCACACAACACACACACAACCACCCACCCCCACACAACACACAACCACCCACACAACACACAACCACCTCGACACACACAACCACACACACACACAACACACAACCACCCACACAACACACACACGCACAACCACCCACACACACACCATACAAAACACACACAACCACCCACCCACACAACAAACCACCCGCACCACACCTACACAACACACACCCACAACCACCCGCACCACACCCACACAACACACACCCACAACCACCCACACCACACCCACACAACACACACCCACAACCACCCACACCACACCCACACAACACACACCCACAACTACCCGCCCACCCAACACACCCGCACACAATCACCCACCCACCACCACACAAACACACAATACACAAAACACACACCACTACCGACCCACACTCAACACACACCCACAACCACCCACCCACACACAACACACACCCACAACCACCCACCCGCACACAACACACACCCACAACCACCCACCCGCACACAACACACACACACAACACACACCCACAACCAGACACACAACCACCGACCCACACCCACTCACCCGCACAACACACACCCACAACCACCCACCCGCACACAACACACCCACAACCACCCACCCGCACACAACACACCCACAACCACCCACCCGCACACAACACACACCCACAACCACCCACCCGCACACAACACACACCCACAACCACCCACCCGCACACAACACACACACACAACACACACCCACAACCAGACACACAACCACCGACCCACACCCACTCACCCGCACAACACACACCCACAACCACCCACCCGCACACAACACACCCACAACCACCCACCCGCACACAACACACCCACAACCACCCACCCGCACACAACACACACCCACAACCACCCACCCGCACACAACACACACCCACAACCACCCACCCGCACACAACACACACCCACAACCACCCACCCGCACACAACACACACACACAACCCACACCCACAACCAGACACACAACCACCGACCCACACCCACTCACCCGCACAACACACACCCACAACCACCCACCCGCACACAACACACCCACAACCACCCACCCGCACACAACACACCCACAACCACCCACCCGCACACAACACACACCCACAACCACCCACCCGCACACAACACACACCCACAACCACCCACCCGCACACAACACACACACACAACACACACCCACAACCAGACACACAACCACCGACCTGCACTCAACACACACCCAGAACCACTCACCTGCATAACACACACCCACAACCACCCACCCACACACAACACACACCCACAACCACCCACCCGCACACAACCGCCGACCCACCCGCACACACAACCACCCACCCGCACACAACACACACACAACCACCCAGCCGCACACACACAACCGCCCGCGCGCATGCACACAACCACCCACACATATACACACACACAACCATCCACGCACACATAACCGCCCACAAACACGCACAGCCGCCCATGTGCACACACAGCTACCCACCCGCACACAACCATTTGCGTGCACGCACAACCACCCGCGCGCACACCCACACACAACACCACACACACAACTCCACACACACAAACCACAACCACACACCCGCACAACCACACACCCCCACACACAAACAAACCACAACCACATACATCCACAAACCACACACACGCACAAACCACACAAATACAAACCACAACCACACACCCCCACAAACCACACAAATACAAACCACAACCACACCCCCCACAAACCACACACAAACAAACCACAACTACACACACAACACCCACACAAACCACACACATACAAACCACAACCACACCCACACTAACCACACACATACAAACCACAACCGCGCACACCCATAACCACCGACACACACACACCGCCCACCCACACAGTCATCTATACACACAAACCACTCACATACAACCACCGACGCGCACACACAACCGTGCACACACACAACCACTCCCACACCCAACCACAACACCACACACACAACTCCACACACACCCACACAAACCACACACAAAAACCACAACCACCCACACACACAAACCACAACCACACACACAAACCACAACCACACACACATCACCCACACACAAAACCACACCCTCCCACACACCCACCCACCCACCCACAACCGCCTGCGCGCACACACAACTCCCACACACACACACACAACTACCCACAGACACGCACATCAGACCGGCGCGCACACACACAACCACCCACGCACACACAACCATCCACACGGGCGCTCGCACAACCACCCACACATACGCACACACACAACCAGCCACACACAAACTACACACATACAAACCGCACACACAACCACCCGTGCGCACACACAACCACCCACACATATACACACACACACAACCCATCTGCCCATGCACACACAATCACCCGCGCGCACACAACCACCCATGCGCACACACAACCACCCACGCGCGCACACACAGCCACCCACGCGCGCACACACAGCCACCCACGCGCGCACACACAGCCACCCACGCGCGCACACACAGCCACCCACGCGCGCACACACAACCACCCACGCGCACGCACAATCCCTGCGTGCACACAACCACCCACGCGCACACACCACCATCCACATGCATGCACAACCCCCGCGCGCATGCAAAACCACCCATGCGCACACCCACACAAACGACACCCACACACAACCACACATCCAACTACACACCCACACAAATCACCACACATCCTCATAACCACACCCCCACACATACCCACACAAACCACACACACCCACACAAACCCCACACACACAAACCACCCACACAAATCACTCATACACAACCACCCACGTGCACACAAACAACCACCCACACACAAACGATACACACACCCAACCACAACACCACACACACAGCTCCACACACACACAAACCACACACACCCAACCACAACACCACACACTCAACCACAACACCACACACTCACAAACCACACTCACAAACCACACAACCACACACACACCCACAAAAGCACAATCAAACACACACACAATCACCCACACACACACAAACCGCCCACCCACACAAACCACTCACACACAACCATCCACAAAACCACACACAACCACATACACCCACCCACACACAAAACCGCACACAACCACCCACACGCAACCATCTGCACACGCACATGCAACCGCCCGCACACACAACCGCCCACGAACACGCACAACTGCCCACGCGCGCACACAGCCACCCACGCGCACACACAACCACCTGCGTACACAAAACAACCACCCGCACGCATGCACAACCCACCGCGTGCACGTTCAACCACCCACGCGCGCACACACAACTTCCTGCGGACATGCACATCAGACTGGCGCGCGCACGCACAATCGCCCACGCGCGCACCCACCCACAACCACCCGCACGTACACAGAACCGCCCGCACGCACAACCGCCTGCGGACACGCACAACCATCCACGCGTGTGCAAGCACAACCACCCAGACATACACGCATGCACACACAACTGCCCATGAACACGCACAACTGCCCACGCGCGCACACACAACCACTTGCGTACACACAACTGCCCGCGGACACGCACAACCGCCTGCAGAGAGACACACAAACACAACATCAGCGCACGCACACACATCCGCCCGCCCACGAGCACACACAACTGCCCATGCGCACACAACAATTTGCATACACACAAAACCACTCGCGCGCACGCACAACCACCCACGCGCACAGACCACCATCCACGCGCACACACCAGTCGTACACACACACACACCCGCGCACAAACCATACACACAACCACACACAAACAACCACCTACACACACACAACCATCCGAGTGCACACACAACCACCCACACGCACACACAACCGCAACCACCCGCGCGCGCACACAACCAAACACACATGCAACCACCCGCACACAAACCACACACACAACCACCCACGCACACACAACTACACGCACGCACACCACACACACGCAACCACCCGCGTACACACACAATCACCCGTGCACACACAACCGCGCGCATTCAACCACCCGCACACAAACCACACAAAACCACCCAGGCACACACACAACTACCCACGCGCACACACAAACCACTCCCACACCACCACTCCCACACCCACACAAAAGACACACACACCACACCCAACCACACACCTACGCACACACAAACCACACACACCCACACAACCACACCCCCACACATACCCACACAACCTCACACATACAAACCACAACCACACACACCCACACACACAAAAACCACAGCCACACACACAAACCGCCCACACAACCACCCATACACACAAACTACTCACACACAACCACACACAAACAAGCACCCACCCACACAACCACCCGCACACAAACCACACACAACCACCCACGCACACACACAACCACTCCCACACCCACACAAACGACACACACACAACCACACAAACCACACCTACACACAACCACACAAACCACACCTACACACAACCACACAAACCACACCCACACACAACCACACCCACACACATACCCACACAACCACACCCAAACCATAATCACACCCACATAAACCACAACCACACACTCCCACACAAACCACACACACAACCACCCACACATACATAAACCGCCCACCCACACACACAAACCACTCACACACAACCACCCACGCACAAACCACGTACACACAACAACCCAAGCGCACAATCAACCACAAGCACACAAAACCTCACACAACCACCCGCACACACACACATACACACACAACCACGCACAACCGCACACAAAACCACACAAACATACACAACCCGCAGGCACACAACCACCCACACACACACAACCACACACATGCACAACCACCCGTGCACGTGCACACACAACCACGCACACAACAACCCGCGCGCACGCACAACCAGCGGCACACACACAACCACCCACACACAAACTGCACACACAATCACCTACTCACACACATAACCACCCATGCACACACACAACCACACATCCACACAATCCAAGCGCACAATCACCCACATGCACACAAAACCTCACACAACCACCCGTGCACACCCACAACCAACCACGCGCACACACAACCACAACCACCTGCGCGCACACACAACCACACGCGCAACCAGCCGCACACCAACCGCGCACACAACCACCCATACACAACCACCCGGGCACACACCACACACAAACCACCCGCGCGCACACAACCACCCGCGCGCGCACACAGCTACAAACGCGCACACAACCACACACAACACCCGCGCACACCCACAACCACCCACACCCACACAACCACCCGCGCGCGCACACAACCACACACACACACAACCACCCGCGCGCGCACACACGCAACCAGCCGCACACAATCTACACACACAACCACCCATAAGACACACAAACACCCGCGCACGCGCAACCACCCGTGCACGCACACAACCACCCGCGCGCGCACACACAAGCACCCACACAAGCACCCACACACAACCATCCGCGCACACCCAGCCACCCACGCGCACACACAATCACACACACAACACCCGCGCGTGCACACAACCACACACACCACCCGCGCACACACACAACCGCGCGCGCGCACACAACCACACACACCACCCGCGCACACCCACAACCATCCACACACACACACAACCACCCACGCGCAAACACAACCGCACAAACATACACAACACGCGTGCACACAACAACCCACGCTTACACAACCACCAAAGCACACAATCACCCACATGCACACGAAACTTCACACAACCATCCACGCGCACACACAACTACACACATACCAACCGCGCACACCCACAACCATCCACACACACAACCACCCACATGCACACACAACCACACACACACCACCCGTGCACACCCAAACACATAACCACACACACACACACAACGCATCCACCCCCACACACAAACTGCACACACAACCACCCGCGTGCTCACGCAACCACCCGCACGCACACACAACCACGCACATGCATAACCACCTCCGCACACACAACCACCCGCACACAAACCACACACAACCACCCGTGCGCACGCAACCACTCGCGCACACAGCCACCCGCGCACACGCGCACTCAATCCCCATGCGAGCACACACACAACCACCTGTACACACTCCGCGCACACAAACACAACCTCCCACGCACACACAACCACAACGACCCATGCGCGCACACAAACCACAACCACACACACCCACACACACAAAAACCACAGCCACACACACAAACTGCCCACACAACCACCCATACACACAAACCACTCACACACAACCACACACAAGCACCCACCCACACAACCACCGACGCGCACACAAAACCACCCACACACACACAACCACCCGCACACAAACCACACACACAACCACCCGCACACAAACCACACCCACACACACCACACCCACACACAACCCCACAAACCACACCCACACACAACCCCACAAACCACACCCACACACAACCCCACAAACCACACCCACACACAACCCCACAAACCACACCCACACAAACCACAACCACAAACACACAACTGCACCCCCACACATACCCACACAACCACACACTCCCACACAAACCACACACACATACATAAACCACCCACCCACACACAAACCACTCACACACAACCACCCACGCGCATGCACAACCACACACACACAACCACCCGCACACAAACCAAGCGCACAATCAACCACAAGCACACAAAACCTCACACAACCACCCGCGCGCACACACAACCACCCGCACACACACACACAACCACGCACAACCGCACACAAAACCACGCAAACATACACAACCACCCACACGCACAACCACACACACGCACAACCACCCGTGCGCGCACACACACACACAACCACCCGCGCGTGCGCACACACAACCACGCACACGTACACAACCAGCGGCACACACACAACCACCCACACACAATCACCTACTCACACACATAACCACCCATGCACACACACAACCACACATCCGCACAATCATCCACATGCACACAAAACCTCACACAACCACCCGTGCACACCCACAACCAACCACGCGCACACACAACCCCAACCACCTGCGCGCGCGCACAACCACACGCGCACACAACCACCCACACACCAACCACCCGCGCGCACACACCACACACACAACCACCCACGCGCAAACACAACCACACAAACATACACAACGTGCGTGCACACAACAACCCGTGGGCACACAACCACCCACATGCACACGAAACTTCACACAACCACCCACGCGCACACACAACTACACACATACCAACCGTGCACACCCACAACCATCCACACTCACACAGAACCACCCGCGCGCACGTGTACACACAGACACAGACACAACCACCCACGCGTGCGTGTGTATACACACACACAAACCGCGCGCGCACACACACACACACACACACACACACCACAACAACAACCACCCGCGCGCGCGCACACCACACACACACAACCACAACCACCCACGCGCGCACACCACACACACAACCACAACCACACACACACACCCAACCACAACCGCGCGCGCGCACACACACACACACACACACACACACACAACCACAACCACCCACGCGCGCGCACACTCACACAACCACCCACGCACGCGCACACACAACCGCGCGCACACACACAACCACCCGCACGCGCGCGCACACTCACATCCACCCGCACGCGTGCGCACACACATCCACCCGCACGCGCGCACACACATCCACGCGCGCGCACACATCCACCCGCACGCGCGCGCACACAACCACCCGCACGCGCACAACCACCCACACGCGCGCACACACAACCACCCACACGCGCGCACACACAACCGCGCACACACAACCACCCACGCGCGCACACACACAACCACCCACACACAACCACCCACGCGCGCACTCACACACCCACCCACGCGCGCACACTCACACAACCACCCACACACACCCACCCACGCGCGCACACTCACACAACCACCCACACACACCCACCCACGCGCGCACACTCACACAACCACCCACACACACCCACCCACGCGCGCACACTCACACAACCACCCACACACACCCACCCACGCGCGCACACTCACACAACCACCCACACACACAACCACCCACGCATGCGTGCACACACACAACCACCCACGCGCACGCACACACATCCACCCACACACAACCACCCACACACAACCACCCACGCGCGCACACACACAACCACCCACGCGCAAACACACACAACCACGCACACACAACCACCCACGCGCGCACGCACACACAACCACCCACACCCAACCACTCACAGCACCACCCACACCCAACCACTCTCAGCACCACCCACACACAACCACTCTCAGCACCACCCACACACAACCACACCCACCCACACAAAACCGCGCTCGCACACACAACCTCCTGCGCACACAACCGCGTGCGCACGCAACCGCGCTCGCACGTGCACACACAACCTCCTGCCCACACACAACCACGCGCGCACACGCACACAACTACCCACCCGCATACACACCACCACTTCTGCATTGGTAGAATGACCATTTGCCGCGCCAGATGGTCAAAGACTGTGGTTTACTGCCTTGATAAACAATGATAATTCTGAACGACAGAGCCCGCATTTGTGTAGTGTCTTTCACAACCGTCAGGTGACCCAAAGTGCTTCAAGGACCAATGATATAACAGGATTTACCAGAAACCAAACTGGCCCTCCACAAACTGTATGATGCGATGGAAGGGCAAGGTGACCTCAACGTGAGCAGAAACGGATCTACTCTGAATGGGCCACGGGCTGGAAAGTGGACACGGGCAATGTCAAATCAGCCATGGTGTGAGTGAAAGGCAGGGCAGGCTCGAGGGGCCGAATAGCTTTCTTCTGTTCCTCATCTTCTTAAGGAGACAGTGAGGACTGCAGGTGCTGGAGATCAGAGTCAAAGAGTGTGGTGCAGTCAGGCAGCATCCGAGGAGCAGGAGAGTCGACGTTTCAGGCATGAGCCCTTCATTGGGAATGAGGCTGGGAGAGAGACCATGCTCTTCCTATGGTCTAGGAATAAGGAACAATGGGGTTTTGGAAAGGCAAATCTTAGGAGGACTCATCCACTCAATGGTAAGGCCCTTGGGAGTGTTGCTGAACAAAGAGACCTTGGAGTGCTGGTTCATAGCTCCTTGAAAGTGGAGTCACAGGTAGATGGGATAGTGAAGAAGGCGTTTGGTATGCTTTCTTTTATTGGCCAGAGTATTGAGTACAGGAGTTGGGAGGTTATGTTGCGGCTGTACAGGACATTGGTTAGGCCTCTGTTGGAATATTGCATGCAATTCTGGTCTCCTTCCTATCGGAAAGGAGTTGTGAAACTTGCAAGGGTTCAGAAAAGATTTACAAGTATGTTGCCAAGGTTGGAGGATTTGAGCTGCAGGGAGAGGCTGAATAGGCTTTTGGGAAGTCCAGAACTAGGGGGAATAGGTTTAGGGTGAGAGGGGAAAGATATAAAAGAGACCTACGGGGCAACGTTTTCACACAGAGGGTGGTACGTGTGTGGAATGAGCTGCCAGAGGATGTGGTGGAGGCTGGTACAATTGCAACATTTAAGAGGTATTTGGATGGGTATATGAATAGGAAGGGGTTTGGAGGGATGAGGGCCAGGCGCTGGCAGGTGGGTTGGCAACACCCACATCCCATGAATGAATAAAATAAAAATCAAATGCAGTGCCCACTAAAGTGCACTCTGCAACACTGATCTCTGGTGTCAGGCGTAGCTCAGTCAGAAGCACCCTGGGTCTTTGGCTTGCAAGCTGCCATGTTCAAATCCCACTCCGGAGAGGGAGTACAAACAGTAAGGTTGGCACATGCCCGCAGCACTGAGGCACTGCCCAACAGCTGGAGGTGCTGCCCTTTGGGTGAAACCTGACAGCAGGCTCCCATCTGCTCAGGTGGATGGGGAAGATCCCACGGGGACTATTTTGAAGAGGAACCGCTTCTGTCTCGGCCAATATTTCTCTTTCATCAGTGCCATTAAAACAAAACAGATCACCAGCTGCTTGTGGGAGCCTGCTGCACCGACGCTCCAACACTTCTACTTCCTCGGACAAATGCGGGTGTGTAAAGTGCTGGTTAAATGAAAGACAATCTTCTCCTTTCCTCACTGGTACACTGAACGGAGCTTTCTCCCTCCCTTTGAGATATCGGAATTCCACAGCTTTTTCCGGGAGACCAAGGATCCATGATTCCGAGCACCAGAGAGGCTGGAATGAGGCAGTACACCAGTATTTCACAGCATCTTGTTGAATGTACTGGAGACACTAAGTGGTCACACTGTTATTGCTCTGAACCAACGTGATGGCGGGGTGGGAGGAGGTGGCTTCAAGAGAGTCCTGGTGTAGGCCGCAATTAGGCCAGGTGATCCATTTTACAAGTTCTGCCCCACCCACACTTTCAAACCAGGACTCATTTCTTCCCTCCCTCAACTCCCGCTCCTAGAAGACCGAAGGCGATTTCAAGAGAACTTATTTTTTTGATTTATGACGGCTATGCTTTGCTTTCTGGAGGCTGTTTTTTTAAGCTTTCCTAACTCCGGCAATAGGTGTTGGAGCAAAACTGCCTTCTGTATCAGTGTTGGCATTTGGTGGTGGTCACGGGGAACGGACTCATAGCACCCTTAAATAATCGTGACCACCCCGTTAACCTGACAGGCACAAAGCAGGGCATTAATTTCCTTGGCACAGCAGGCCAGACCGGACGGTTGGAAACTCCTGTCAGCCCAGGATCCAACCTCATTGAGGCTGAACGTTTCGATCGTGTCTTGGGTACCCCGAGACATTGCCAGTCATTCTGCTGGAGTCCACCCTCAGCACTCAGGAAGTCCGCTGCCAGTTGTCCTTCTCTCACCGCCAGTCCCCACTCCTCTCTCCCCTCTCGTGCGCTCTGATCTGCTCCCAGTCTTGATTTAAGGATTTGCTTTCAAACAGCAGGGAGCTCTGTCCTGGCGTCCGCAGGTTATGTTTGCACTCCGGATGTTCAAATCCCTGCACGGGCTCAGGGACTTCCTGCAGCCCTATGACCCTCTACGTTTCTCTAATTCTGGTCTCTGGGGGCGTGTTGAGTTTTAGTCGCTCAGTTGCTAGGGCTCTGGGAATTCTTTCCCTAAACTTCTCAGCCTCAATTTTCTCCTTGACAACCCAGCTGAAAGCCCACCTCATTGGCCAAGCCTTTGGTCACGTGACCTCCTCACATTTAAAGGGGAGGTGATGGTTGAGCAGGATGATCGCTAGACGGTTAATCCAGAGACCCAGGTAACTATAAATGCCGGAGGAAAGATCCCAGAAGCGCGTCACAGGAGGCTCCCAAGTACTGAGGAAGTCACCGAGACAGGGGAACGAAACGTCTGCAACACAAACCCCCAGCTCGGCGAACAGAACCACAACAACGAGCACCCGAGCTACAAATCTTCTCACAAATGTTGAGTCCAGGTTACGTTCTGGTGGTGGGGGGGGGGGGGAAGCCTGGGTTCGAATCCCCTCACAGCAGATGGTGGGATTTGACTTCAATAAAACATATGGAATGAAGACTCCAGTGATGACTGGCCACTATAACTGGGAGCGAGATGGCTGCAGCACAAACAAATGCCTCCTCAAATATCTTTCAAACAAGACAACCCATCAGAACATAAGATACAGCAGGAGCCAGCTCACTGACCCTGCTCCACCATTCAGTAAGATCATGGCTGACCGTTTCATGGACTCAATTCCACTCAGTGTAACCCTTAATTCTTTTATTGTTCAAAAATCTATCTTTGCCTTAAAAACATTCAACAAAGGTGGCCTCAACTGGGCAGGGAATTCCACAGATTCACAGCCCTCCTCAGCTCAGTCCGAAACCTGCTCCCCCTTATTTTGAGGTTATGCCCCCTCGTTCTAGTTTCACCTGTCAGTGGAAACAACCTCCCTACCTCTATACTATTTATTCCCTTCATAATTTTAAAAGTCCCTCCTCATTCTTCTAGGTTCCTATGAGCAAGGTCCCTGTCAACAGCAGTCTCTCCTCATAAGCCAACCCTCTCAACTCTGGAATCAACCTCATGAACCTCCCCTGCATCCTCTCCAGTGCTGGAACATTCTTCCCCAAGAAGAGGGGAGGGACTCCTCAAAAAGTAACCCTCGCCCCCCCACCCCGCGACAACACGGGTGCCTTACCTGGACGGGGAAGATCTTCACGGCCACGTAGTCGTTCATCAACCGAGCTTTCCAAACGCAGCCGAACCGCCCTCTGGCCTTGATCTCCAGCAGCTGCAGAGGCTTCAGGCCTTCCAGGGGAGACGGGCTGGGCAGGCTCGTGTCCTGGACAGAGAGAAGGAACCCCAGTGAGGCCTACTCACACAGGCCCGACGAGGAAGTCGCGATCTACGGACCTCGCAAATCAAGGCACGGCCAGCGGAAAGAAAGGGTGAGAGAGACAAACAGGTGGGAAGCAGGGACTGCATGTGGGAAAGACGAACAACAGGATGAAAGAGCAATAACACAAGGCATAGAAGGAAAAGAGATTTTATTGATTTAGAGAACAGAGGGCAGCTCCGTTATAATGAAGGTCAAATGCCCTTCTCTTCGCAGATGCTGGCTGCCCTGCTGCAGTATTCGGTTTTGAAATATACACGGCAACCATTTGGCCCATTGTACCAGACAATGATATCTCTTCAACTGGAGCTGTCAAATCCCAATTGGCTTTTCTGTTCCAGCTTCCTAAAGGGTTTTATTCTTCTGATGTCAGTTTCAAAATTACACTTCTAATCAGCCTTCTGTTCTCAGCCTCAGCAGCAAAAACAATATTTTCCACATTGTGAAAGAATCGATGTCCTTTGGAAACTTCCGGAATCTAGCACTGACTTTCAGACCAGTACAACACAGCCCAGCACTATTAATCTGCTCTTGTAGAATCATACAGTACAGGAGGGGGCCATTTGACCCATCATGTCTGTACTGGCTACTTAAGAACACTCACATGAGTGCACATTTCGAGTATTTATGTCGCTCGTCGACAATAATAGCGTCGATGGTATGGACGCGTCCCCTTAGTCGTTAAATATCTGCATGAGCTGCAGAGTCATGGAAAGCGTCTCACGCGAGACCATAGAGGCAAAGGTCTTAAATCTCTTTATACCCAGAAATTTCATTAGGGAGTCGATTTTCCTAAACCATTTTCCTCTAGTGCCGATGACGAACCCGAAGAATTGTGGCTTGGTACCCCCTGTGAGGCGCTCCACTTCCTCACTCAGATGTTTGTATTTCTGGGTTTTCTCGGTCCAAGCTTGTTCTAAGGACTGGTCATTATTTTCGAACCGGACTGTGATGTCTACTACCGCCACTTTGGAGCTGTCGTCTTTCTTGAAGATGATGTCCGGCTTCCATAGATTGCCATCCGTAGCCACCAACCTTGGCTCCAGGTATGATGTCCATCCATACTTGCCGTCGTGTTTTCTTAAATGTTCGAGGACCATGTTGTGCCTCTTGATCCTTTTGTTTTTGACGTACGGACAGTACCCCGATGTGTGCCAGCATTTTGTTTCGATCGTTACATCGCCTACAGCTCTTGTTCGCATGATGATTGCCCCTGGATAGGGTCGTTCTCGTCAGATACAGATTAGATCTGAGAAGCAGGCTGCAGATAAAATTCCTAGATCTGGTGTTTGTGTGCGGCTTGAGCCAGGAATTGGATATCTTGTCTTCCTGGAAGTATTTAATGCCATCCCCCTGACACACCATCTTTTCGAATTCCCATTCTCGCCATGCTTCGTACTCATTGGGAGGTTTTAGCAAGCGCTGTCGTTGCTTTTCTGACAATTGCCCACCCTCTAGCATCATTGCCAGGACCTCTGGGCTAGGTCCAACGGGTACCTTTTTCTCAACCAGGAAGCCTTTAATTTCTCGTAGTACATTTAGCGATCGATATTCCTCAGTGGTTTCCTTATTGCTCTCTTCCCTGAATTGGAAAGAAGCTCTTATGATCGGATCGGTTGAGCGCTCAAGAGATTCACACTTTCTAATTATAGCGGATGGAATTTGAACCTCGAGCTTAGGCGTTGCCAGACCTCCGTCTTTGTTCTTTGAGTACAGCTAGCTATCTGTAACATGTTGTGGTAAGTGTAGGAACTCTTTTACCGCATTTCGAATGATCGGATCCAGCTTTACCGATGTGTTTTGAGACGCCTCTGTCAGTATCAGGTGGAAGTATAACCTTGGAATGACGTGTACCCTGAGAAGTTCCAGTCTGAGTTGGCTTGAGCGGCGCCGTCCGTAAGCCGCCAACCCAGGCTTCGAGCTTTTCTTCCCATTCACTCTCTTTTACGCCTGCCCATGGGTCTATCCGGGTGCCCAAGTATCTCTCTGTGTCACCTGGTGGGATGTATTTGATGGCCTCGTTTCTGATCCTCCATTTTGCTGCATGATTATACAGGAAGGTCTTCCTTTTGCATGTGAAGTGGAAGCCTTTGGTCTTATTGACATTGACGTCTAGACCTGTCTTATCACAGTAAGACTGGAGGATCTTTAAGTTCTCTTCCATCCCGATGTGAGAATTGCTCAGCAGTGCAATGTCATCCGCAAAGGCCAGTGCAGTATAGTTAACCATCCTGTTCCCGTACGGCATTGTAATCCCCTGGCCTGCCTGCTCCTGGGTACTGACCAGGGGGTCTTTAGCAATATTGAATAGCAATGGTGAAAGCGGGTCGCCTTGCTTGACGCCTCGCTCGATCTTTATCTGCTCCGTGGGCTTGCCTTTGCCCTCAATCGCCGTAGTGTTATTGGTGTAGAGGTCACGGATCAGATCTGCGAAGGCAGCAGATGTTTTCATCCTCTTCGGCGAGCTGATGAGCAATTTGTGACCGACTGAGTCGAACGCTTTGGCCAGATCGACAAAAACAACAGCCAGCTCCTTTCTGTTCTTTTCCGAGCCCTTAATAATATTCTGGAGGATAGCAATATTCTCATTACAGCTGGGTGTGGCTGCCAGGAAACCCTCTGTCTCGGATTGATGTACACAGCCTTGCTTAACCTCTTTGCCAGAATTTTTGTGAATAGACGGAGCAGCATTGGCCCGATTGTAATGGGGCGCCAGTTGTCTAGGTTCTTAAGTCGATCCGGGTCCTCGCACTTGGGAATGAGTACTATCCGGCTCTTTTTCACGCTCTGGGATAGATCTCGTTTTTAACCAAAGGGTAAAGAGTCGAGGTATACGGGAGGCGTCGGCCTCTTGGATGGCTTCTCGATCTTGCAACTTTTTGCCATCTGGCCCCGGTGCACCGTGTTTGTCGATACCTCTCAGGGCTTCGTTGACCTCCTCTTCACCAATTGGTTCCAGCACTAGGTTTTCATCAACATGGCCAGCATAACCAGCAACGTTCTTTATATCCGCCTTATTATTTGGCTTGGATAGTTTCTCACGAAACTTGGTTTCGAGTTCCTCTCGTGAGATGGGGCATTGAGATGTATCGGGTGCACCCATTATTTTTCTGGCTAGCTGGCGCCTGTTGGTTCGGTATAAGTCTTGGGTGTCTTTAAACGCCGCTTTCTTAGTGGCATAACGTTTCCTCGCACCGTTGTTGTTATTCTTCTTTTCGGCCTTTCTGTTGATCTCTCTCTGCTGTCTGCGGGGGTGTTTCCCGTTATGTCCACCGTTTATTTCATCAGTAATACAGTCTACCAACCCTCGAGCTTGAGCCATGCAGAGTGGATCATTCTGCAATAGTTCCTTGGCCTGTGTGATCTGTTCATCTACTTCCCTGTGTTTAGGGAGTGTAGCCGGAATTTTATATGGAACGTGTTGCTCTATTGGTGCCGTCGAGCCAGTTTCCTCCTCACGTACGGTCTCTTGCTCCTCTCGCTCGGACGCTTGTGGATTGTCGGGGTAACGGCTTGGGCTAGACGTTTCTTCTGGAGCAACCTGCGTTTGTCTGAGATCTGCGTGGAGGTCTTCGTTGTTAGGACTTTGGCAATCTCGACGTTGATAAACCTGGCGCCAGCGAGGCTTATTTCTAATTGTTCCAAGAGGGTTTCTTCCTCCTCGAACCACACCCCTTTCCGTCTTTTTTGCTGTAGGCTTGTTGGTCTCTATGCGCTTCTTATTCCTCAAATCCGGGTGCATATGTCTTTCATGCTGACCCAGACCGCTTTTGGTTGTGAAGTTGGCCTCACAGAGTTCACACTGAAATTCTCCCATCGCAGTCTGCATAGCACCTTTGCATTTGGAATAGTGACAGGCAATTGAGTGGAATTCACCCGTCTTCTGGCATCGCGAACACTTGGTTTGATGCGAGCGCCTTAGATGTTGTACGAAGAGACCGACGTTCGGGAAGAGTGTGTTGCAGGGTTTGCACAGCAGCCCATCGACGGGGTAGTGTATTACAACCTCTTTAATAGTCATTCTATCGTGTGATGGTGGAACAACGATAGTCTCGGAATTATTATCCAGGACATGGACATTAACTTGCTTGGGGAAAAGGACAATGTCATTGGGGGGGTGAAGTTACCGTTCTCTTGCTTGTCTTATGGAAAGAATTATTATAGAAGGCCCTGGTAATAATGCTTCCACCTGCTGGAGGATTGGCGGTCCGACCAGCACTTTCCATCACGGGTGTTGCGTCTGCTTCCTTCTGTAACTCGGGTTCCGCGGGCCTGGCTGCCACCCCAGAATCCCCACAGGGAGCAAGGTAAGCCTCCGGTATCGCGGTCCCCTCCTCTGATAGAGTTGAGGTGGATCGTCTTGTGTCTTTGTAACTGCGGATATTTGAATTAACACTGCGCGTAGTTACAACCGCGGCAGCGGGGAGGTTGTTTATCCGGGACGCTTCCCAACCGGACTGATCTACCAAAGGCAGATTTCGTGCACTCAGATATTTAACAATCGCTTTCACCACAAGGCAAAAACACTCGAATTTTAACAGTCGTTTGGCCCTGGGCAGGGAGGGGGAGGGGCTGGGGGTGGGGTTACTGACCTCTGTCATGTCCACGTGCCCGTACGGGGGCTTGCGATGGCGATACATCCAGAAGGACAGCAGGATGATGATGGAGAGGCCGGTGATGGGGAGCAGAGCATACACCAGGATGTTCAGCAGGGACGGAGTCGGGGGTGGCGGCTCAAATACAACTGCAGGCAGAAAAGACAGTCAGTCAGAGTCTGTATTCATTACAACCACCCCGACACGCCCCCCCCCACCAACCCCGCACCACCCCCGACTCCCCCAATACACACACACACACACACACACAGACTGACGCACACAGACGGGCATACACAGACAGACGCAGATGCACACACGCACACAGACAGACAGACACACGCGCATTCAGACACACAGACAGACGCACACGCACACAGCCAGACACAGAGGCAGACAGACGCACACACACAGACAGACATGCACACAGAGACACAGACACACAGACAGAGGCACACATACACAGACGCACAGAGACACAGACGCACAGAGACACAGACGCACACACACTGAGACACACACACAGAGGAACACACACAGACAGGCACGCACACAGACACAGACAGACTCCTGGTGAGGAGTGGTCAGGTTGGGGGACTGTGCGATCTGACTGAGGGAGACAGACAGAGAGGGAGAGGGAGAGAGCAAGAGAGAAAGAGAGAGAAAAGAGAAGAGAGAGAAAAAGAAAGTTGGAGGGAGAAGAGAGAGGGAGTTATCTGTGACAAACGCAGGTCACATCTGCTGAAGAGTATAGAAGACAGACTGTGAATATTTGCTCCCATCAGCAGGTGAAAAGACTGTGACACACACAGAGCTGGCTCCATTGGCCGTAAGTGTCAGTGCTCTGGGATCCATTCAGCCACCTTGGGGTGGAGCCTGTGAATCGGTGTGCACTGGAAAAAGGGCACACACGGGGAAACCGTGAATCTTCGCTTGTTTGTGGAAGGTTGGAGCAACAGAGGTACCAAGAGCGACCAGTCACAACCTTCCCCACGCCCGCTCTCCGAAAACACAACACAACACGGACTGACGGATGCAGCAACCTACCTTCTGGCACAGACTCAGGGAAGTGGAAGAACCGGTCGTTACAGTAATTCCCTTCGCAGCAGCAGAAAAATACCTGAGGGTTCTCCTCGGTGGCGATGCACTCCACTCTGACAGGGGAGAGACCAAACCGGAGAGTCAGTGTCAGGCAGGACCCACCGTTCACCATCCTGATCTGGCCACCTCAGAGCGGGAAGCCAGTCCAAGATGGCAGCTCGGACGTCAATGAAACAAACCACCCTGATCACCGCAAGATTCATTAGACAAATTTTCACTCCATTAGTAACCATGCTGCAATGTCTTGGACGTGGGATTCTGAGAAATTATTTATTACTTTACGCCCTGGAGCAACCCTGTCTTTGTGGTGAACTCTTGAAGTCCAACAGAGCCAGATAGACAGAAACAGGCCCTTCAGTCCACCTCATCCATGCTGACCAGGTCTCCTAAGCTGAATGGGTCCCATTTGCCGGTGTTTTTTAGCCCATACCCCATAAGACCCCTTCTATTCACATACTGTCCAATTGTCCTTTAAATGTTCTAATTGTACCAACCCTTACCATTTCTTCTGGCAGGTCAAAAATGAGGACTGCAGATGCTGGAGATTAGGGTCAGGAGTGTGGTGCTGGAAAAGCACAGCCAGTCAGGCAGCATCCGAGGAGCAGGAGAATCGATGTTTCGGGCAAAAGCCCTTCATCAGGAACGAGGCAGGAGCCTTGTTCCACGAACATCCCAATTCCCGAGTTCTTTTCAAAGTTGACTGAAGCTAAGCAGAGCTAAGCTCCAGCTCCCCAGCCCTGCCTGCTTTCCCCCACCCCAATCCAAAACGATACTGCCATTGCTGTTTCTACTTCCGCCTCAGGCAGCCCACCCTGGGTGAGCAAACATTGCTGCTATAAACAGGAACCATCATTGGTTGGTTGGTTTGCAAGAGGAAAGAACCTTTCGGTCCATTTGTCCCGCGGCCTGGAGGAGGGGGACGGGTTGGTTCACTGCATCTTCACCGCCTGAGCCTTCAGGATAGGGGAAGGTCCTTCTGGAACATTCTGGAACATTGCTCTCCCATGCCAAGTGCAAAAGTACCTGGCTGAGTTGGGTGGAGCTCACTCTGCAATTGATTCAATCTGCTAATCTACTCTGCCACTGGGTACGGAATCCCTCCAGAGTGTGGAAGCCCATCGAGTCTACATCGGCCCTCTGATTAGCATCCCACCCAGACCCACCCTCCGGGTAACCCTGCATTTCCCATGGCTAACCCACCCAGCATGTACGTCCCTGAACACTATGGGCAATTTAGCATGGCCAATCCACCCTAACCGTCACACCTTTGGACTATGAGGGGAACTGGAGGAAACCCACGCAGACACGGGGAGAATGTGCAAACTCCACACAGACAGTCGCCCGAGGCTGGAATCGAACCCGGGTCGCTGGTGCTGCGAGGCAGCAGTGCTAACCACTGAGCCACCGTGTCGCCCCAATCATTGCCTTCAGTATTAAATATCAACTTCTACAATGTTCACACAAAACCCAGTTTCCCTCTCTCGATGTGAATCCCAGGTTGACCCCAAGGCGCCTGTGTCCACTCAATCCCGGAATGACATGCCCCTCCCCACCAAAAAAACAAAACACTCAAGATCAGTCAGAAATATGGAGCTGTACCTCACAGGATCAGCATTAGTTACGGGACAGGGGGGGAAGGCATCAGACAATAAGGCCAAACACATTCACACCAACCCGATGGTCCACACTGCTGGCAGCAGTAAATTCACTCTCAGCTTCTTCAAGAGGTTCACCAAACATTGGGGCAAGTCTACATGAACCCCCGAGCCACACAGCGATTTTAAGAGGGCCATCCTGGTTGTGAAGGCCAGCTTTGGCCTCACCCCTTCCAGTCCCACAGCCCTCTGGGATATCGACACCCCCTCATCCTTCAGTCTTACTCAGTATCATCGCCCCACTGTTGGTGGCCACACTCTCAGCTGCCCAGGTTTCACAGTGGGGCCCACTCTATCACCTCTCCTCCTTTAAGACACTCAACACCCACCCTCTTTTGACCCATGGGTCGTCTCTCCAAAGATCCCCTAATGGGGTTTCGTATCCAAATCCACGATTGAACCACAAGTTGAGTCATACAGCCCAAAAACAGACCCTTCGGTCCAACTCGTCCATGCTGTCCAGATATCTTAACCTAACCTAGTCCCATTTGCCAGCACTTGGCCCATTTCCATCTAACCCTTTCCTGTTCATATACCCATCCAGATGCCTTGTAAATATTTTAATTGTACCAGCCTCCACCACTTCCTATACACGTACCATCCTCTGTGTGAAAAGGTTCAGCCTGACGTCCCATTTATAACCTTCCCCTCTCACCCGAAATCTATGCCCTCTTGCTTTGGATACCCACTACCCTCAGGATCAGACCTTGCCTATTCACCCCATCCATGTCTCTCATGATTTTGTAAACCTCTATAAGGTCACCCCTCAGTCTCCGATGCTCCAGGGAAAACAGCCCCAGGCTATTTAGCCTCTCCCTGTAGATCAAACTCTCTAATCCTGGAAACATACTTTTCTGAATCCTTTCAAGTTTCACAATACCTTTCCGATAGGAAGACCAGAATTGAATGCAGTATTCCAAATGTGGTCTAAATAACGTCCTGTACAGCCTCAACATGACCTCCCAACTCCTGTACTCAATACTTTGACCAATAAAGGAAAGCGTACCAAACGCCCTCTTCACTATCCTATCTACCTGCGACTCCACTTTCAAGGAGCTATGAACCTGCACTCCAAGGTGACCCTGTTCAGCAACACTCCCCAGGACATTACCATTAAGGTGTATACATCCTGTTCTGATATGCCTTTCCAAAATGCGACACTTCAGATTTACCCAAATTAAAGTCCACCTGCCACCCTTCGGCCCATCTGATCAAGGTGCCATTTTGCTTTTGAGGTATGACACCTCCTATTGTGGCGTTGCCTGCAAACAGTGCTGGAGGTGTTACATAAATGCAGCCTCATGTTGCTCATCTCCAGCCTCTGGAGTGTCCTGTGGTCTGGCTTCCCCTACCTGTCGTAACAGTTGAAGTCATCAAGCCAGCATCCTTTCTTGACCAGCTCGATGAAGCCGGAGTTGTTGCGCCAGGAGGCGTAGCAGTGATGCCTCTTGTCCTTCTCCCCCTCGCACTGTTCCACACCGCTCTGGTTGGTCTTCTCCAGCTCCCAGTTGGCGTTGTAGTAAGCGCACTCTCTGGTCTCCGCCTCGCCATGGCCCGGCCCTGTGGGACACCACACAGAGACAAACCGTCAACAGGACAGCCCGCACAACGGCCAGCTGGTGGCCATTCAGCCCATCACGCTGGGGGGTTAGGCAGGAGAGGCCGTGGATAGGAGATTGCGGGGGGGGGGGGGGGAGGAAAGAGGAAGTGGGGGGACAGAGAGAGTGGGAACAAGAGAAAGTGGAAAGAGAAAGAGACAGACATACACACACGGGGGCAGAAAGGTGGCAGATGGATAAAGTGTGAAGCGAGGGGGGGATAGCAGGAGAAGATGGGGGAGGGGTCAGACATAGAGAAAGGGGACAGAGAGAGAGAGAGAAAAAGAGAGAGAGAGAAAGAGAAAGGGGACAGAGAGAGAGAGAGAAAAAGAGAGAGAGAGAAAGAGAAAGGGGACAGAGAGAGAGAGAGAGAGAGAGAGAAAGAGAAAGGGGACAGAGAGAGAGAGAGAAAAAGAGAGAGAGAGAGAGAAAGAGAAAGGGGACAGAGAGAGAGAGATAAAGGGGATACAGAGAGGGAGGGAAAGGGGACAGAGAGAGAAAGTCACAAAGGGAACAGAGAAAAAGAGAGAGAGAGAAACAATGGGGAGAAAGGAAAAAGAGAGAGAGAGAGAGAGAGAGAGAGAGAGAGAGAGAGAAAGAGAGAGAAAGGACCAACTGGGGAAGAGGAAAGGTGGAGATGGAGGGTGGTTGAGAAAGGAGAGTGATAGACAGAGAGAGAGAGAGACGGAAAGAGAGTGAATGTTGCAGGTTGGTGACCTTGCCCCCTCTCTCGGTAGATACTGCCCGAGCTGCTCACTGTTCAGCTTCTTCGGCTTTGATTTCGGATTTCCTGTTGTTTATTAGTAAAAGGGAACAGCGTGCATGTCCCACGAGCAATAAGCCCATGAAGATGGTTGACGGGGTGTGGAGGGTCCTGAGCATAAAAAAGGTGTGCTGTGGAAACACCACAACCTCTGAAAAGACCTCCATCCCGTTCACCCCTGTTTGTAATGGGCACAGCTCAGACAAGAATCTCTCACTGTCACACACACTCACTTCTGTCTAAATTCATGGGGAGCACCGTTTTGCTCTGTGTCACTTTATGACAATGCAACTTTAACATGGTTTTCTTATGACACTGTTAACCATCCAACACAGCTCAAGTTATCACTGCTTTAGCAATACAAGGAATGACGTTGTATTTTGTAACACCAATACACTGCATTACTTAATCCACAACAGAGCACCGTGGCCAGTCCTGAATGACACACATCAGGAAGGATTTTACTAGAAGCAAAAGGTGAACTGAGGCGAATCTTTGTCACTCTGAGTAGTTAGGGGAGAGCATACAGTGCCTGGAAGCCTGACGGTGGCAGGTTCAATTCGGGAGAACGTTGGATTATTATTGAAACGGGAAGTTGGGAAACTGTGAGGAGGTGGAACATGGCAGCGAGTAAATTGCTGGCCCAGAGAGCCAGTGCAGACTAGACAGCCCGAATGGCTCCTCTGCATTGTACCAAGCCTGTGATCCAGAAGCCAGCCACTGTGGCTTGTACTGCTGCCTCACCGAGCCAGGGACCTGGGTTCAATTCCAGCCTCAGGTGACTGTGTGGAGTCTGCATGTTTCCCCCCACCCTGTGTGGGTTTCCTCCAGGTGCTCCAGTTTCCTCCCACGATCCAAAGATATGCAGGTTAGGTGGATTGGCCATGCTAAATTGCCCATGGTGTTCAAGGATAGGCAAATTAGGCGAGTTGGAAAATGTAGTGTTATAAAAATAGGGTTGGGAGTAGGTGGTCTGCTCTTTAGAAGGTCAGCGCGGACTCGATGGGCCGAATAGCCTGCTTTCACACTAGGAACTTTAGGATTCAACCCAAGCAGTTAGCATTGGCCCTCCAGGAGCCCACACCGCCAAAAACACTACCGTGCCTCCAATCCCTTCTCCTTTACATTCCAAACACCTGCATCTCTTCGCCTCAGCTTCCCTCCTGTGGAGAGTCACATCAAGGGGCCGAATGGCCTCTTTCTATGCTGTTGCCACACGGTGATTCAATTGCAAACTGAAAACCCCGAGCTTCTGTTGTCTGGTGGATTCTGTCCAACGGCAAGTGCACTGGGTGAACAAAGAGCATCAACTGCCAGGTTTTTTTTTCAATCATTCTGCATTTGAAGAAAACATTCCATGTAGAGCATTAGCCTTTTTTTTCCAGTTTATGTCGTCTTGGGCAGGAATTCTTACATCCATAATGACATCGCTCCACAGAGGCTGGTGTCCTGTCACTAAGTCAACTGCCAGTTTATTAACAGGAGCCGGTAACACATCATTGGCCAAACATCAATAGCTAAGATCTGCCAGTGACCCATTAGAACTGCCAATGAACACTGTGCCCGTATGAGGAATGAATTCACACACACAGAAGTGATAAATAACACAATGGAACACACGTACACACACAACTCTTTTACTCAGACCCTCAACTTTACCCGGCAGCAGCTCGCAACAGGGAGGAATGAATTCCTCATTAGATCATAAGTTCAGTTCCATTTGTCACAGGATCTGATTAACATCTTCAGAACCAGACGAGGACAGCACCAGCGAACCCACGTCTGAAAATAGTTGAAGAAAAGTTGTTGACATGAATGTGTTCAGCCAGCATTTATTCCCCATCCCTAATTTTCCAGAGGTTTACAGGTGGTTTCAGAGTCCCATCAATGTTGGACTGGAGTCACATTGTGGCCAGACTGGGTAAAGACGGCAGACTCCCTTTCCTCACGGATGACAGTGACGCAGATGGGTTTTTATAACAAAAAAAATCATGAGGTTAGATTTATCATCACAGGTCGCTTTTTAAAATGCAAATGCGCCATCGTCAGATTCCAACCTCCATCCCCGGAAGGCTAGCCCGGGATTCTGGATTACAATGGCATCATCGTTATGCCACAATGGGAGTGATGGTAGTGAGCTTGAACCGCCTGCAGTCCGTGTGCTGTAGGTAAACCCTCAACGCCCTGAGGGAGGATTGTCACCCAGCGAATGGGAGGGAACGGCAATATATTTCCAAATCAAGGTGGCGAGTGGTTTGGAGGGAAACTTGCAGGGGGAGGCTGGTGCGTCCACGTGTCCACTTGCCCTTGTCCTTCTCAATGGTCGCGGTCAGAGTGTGGAAGGTGTGTTGTCGTAGCTAATGACGTTGAGTTGTTGAGGGGGAAGAAGCCATCACAAGCCTCCCATCCTCCAGTCTCATTTTGAGCCGGGCAAAACTCAGCCAACGGCAACTTTCAATTTCTCTGGGCAGCACGGTGGCTCAGTGGTTAGCACTGCTGCCTCACAGCACCAGGGTCCCAGGTTCGATTCCAGCCTCGGGCGACTGTCTGTGTGGAGTTTGCACATTTTCCCTGTGTCTGGGTGGATGTGCTCCGGTTTCCTCCCACAGTCCAAAGATGTGCAGGTGAGGTGAATTGGCTATGCTAAATTGCCCGTAGTGTTAGGTGGATTGGTCAGAGGGAAATGGGTCTGGGTGGGTTACTCTTCGGAGGGTCGGTGTGGACTGGTTGGGCCGAAGGGCCTGTTTCCACACTGTAGGGAATCTAATCTAATCTTCTCATTAAGAGAATATGGGAACACATTCCCAAAACTGCTCGCAGCCTTCTATCTATTCGCGTTGCATGACGGCTATGGGGAGAACAGAGCGAGATCCTGCAATCTCCCACTGCTTCAGTAGCTTCAGCCTGGCTTCTTCCAGCTGATTTATTGAGTTTGGTTCAACATGCTGGATCAGATCACTGAGTTTTATCTGCCCAAACACAGGGAGACTTAAACTACACGAGTTAAAACCATCAGGGAGTTCATATCCAGGTCATTAAAATCACTGGATAGAATGGTTTTCAGTCATACTTTTATTGCGAGTAAAAGCAGGGCTACATTCACAGGCACATTAAACAGAAATAGAATAATCCCATCAGCAAAGCGCACGAGATCTGGTATAGATGCCTTGCTGCTGAATCACTCGTAAATGCAATTTGCCTTTTGACAGTAAGTTCCCTACATTGCTCTTTTTCCCTACTCTTCTGTTGAGCGATGGTTTCTAACCTTCACTGAACTCTGACTGGATTACTGCATCGTAATCCAGTCCCTGCACTCAGATGTCCTTGCCTTTTCTATTAAGAGCTGCAGTTTGACAGTTTTGCCTCCCAGCACAAGCTGGCGCATTAGGAAGTGAGGCCAGTCGGTCACTGCTGGCAATGCATTCCGTCCCAGAACTCCCTTTGTAAAACTCCTCCGTTTGCAACACCCTCTCCCCTTCAAAACGTTTCATGGGGCAACGGTTCTGAAAGGGTTAACGCTGGGCACTGCATTGAGCTCCAGCCCGTCTGATGATGCCACAAGGATTTGGACGACGAGAGGCTGAGGATCTAACAAATTGAAGTCCTCCAACCACAGGTCTACCAAGTCTTAGCTATCAACGTTACAACCCATTACCTCTTATTTAATACAAGAGCCTCCTCTTTAGGAGACTTGTCACTAAGTCGGCTCTTCGGCCGAGTCAGGGAAAGACAGGATGGCAGCAAAACACGGTCCCAAACCACAAGCTGTTAGTGATTGGCACCACAACACGAGAGTCTGCTTATAATCACATGGTGGTGCAGTGGTAATGCCACTGGACTAGTAACAAGCAGCCCAGACTGATGGCCTGGGGATGTATGTTCAAATCCCGCCAAGGCAGATGTTGGAATTTGAATTTGGATTTTAAAAATCTGGATTTAAAAACTGGCCCAATGGTGACCACCGTTGACTGCCTTAAACACCCATCTGGTTCAGTAGTGTCCTTTAGGGAAGAAAACTGCTATCCTTACCTGGTCTGGCCTACAGACCCAGAGCAATGTGATTGCCTCGTAACTGCCCCCCTGGGTAATTAGGGATGGCTAATAAATGCTGGCCTAGCTTGGCACATCCACGAGCATTTTTTTTTAAGAAAGTGCTTAGTTGGTCTGTCCTAAGGTCCTTTTGGCTTTGGTGTAATTTTGTTTGGAATATTTTGTGACATTATTGTTTTGAAAATGCACATAAAACGTGTCGTGATTGTGATGTGGTCAGCTGGGTGGGCCTCAGAGAATCGGAGTTCCCTGATTAGGGCTGCCACCCTGGATCAATCAGGGAGCCCTGGCTGACAGATACAAACAGGAGTGTCATGACAAAAAGTGGGAGTCGAGGTGTGTCCTCATTTCCCTGAAAACCGGTTGAACAGTAGAGTATGGGGCCTGGCTCTGCTGTTCCTCTCCCTTGTAAATTTGCTATTTCTTGTGTACAGCTGTTAATGTTAACTACTTTGTAAAGTGTGCATTGTTTAATAAAACAAAAAAAAAGGAGGGTCATGACAAAGTGGGATTCGAGATTTGTCCTCGATTCCCTGCAAACTGATTGGACGGTGGGATTTGGGGCCTAGCTTTTCTGCCTGTAAATTGCTGTTTCTTGTATACGGTTGTTCATTTTAACTGTTTGTTTGTAATTTGTAATGGTTAATAAAATAAAAAAGCTATATAAACAGTAGTGTCAGAGGTTCTGCCTTGTTTTTTAGAATCATAGAATCCCCAGAGTGGGGAAACAGGCCATTCATTCCAAAGGGTCCACACTGAGCAGTACCCCACCCACACCCATCCCCCTGCTCTTGTAACCCTGTATTTCTGATGGCCAACCTACCTAGCCTACACTTCCCCAGACACTATGGGCCATTTCTCATGGTCAATCCCCCATCTTTGGTCTGTGGGGGAAACCAGAGCACCTGACAGAAACCCACACAGACAGTCGTCCGAGGCTGGAATCGAAGCTGGGACCCTGGCGCTGTGAGGGAGCAGTGCTACCCACTGAGCCACCGTGCTGCCCCTAAAAACTGTTTTAAAATGTTTCTGCCACCATTTTCACCTCAGGTTTATTTGACAAATGAGTTTTCCAGCTGCCATGAAGGGATTTGAACTGTGGATTACTCACCAAAGGGAATGCTGGTATAATCCCAGAGGGCCATGGGGCCACTCTCTCATTAGGGAGGGAGACAGCAAGAGAGACAACTGGTGGCGGTTTAACCTGAGGGTCACCTCACCGTGCAGAGTCCTTCATGGTAACCTCAGCCGGTCTGGGAACTGAACCCACGTTGTTGGCACCACTCTGCTTCATAAGCCAGCCACGTGAGCTAACCAATTCCCTGTGAGTGTTACTCAGCGAGGAACAGGAACCATTGTACACTCCTGCAGCAAAAGGCTCCAAATACCCTTCTGGGACTAATAGCGAAAAGTGAGAACCTGAGCTGGCGAAATATTGGCTGTGGTTTGGAGGTGGGGGAGGGAAATCAAACCATAGCTGTCACCATCATGAAAACGCAAGACAAGCTGGGCAAGCTTAAGGGGGCGAACATCTTAATTTACCCTTCAATAGCCCAGCACCGTGATAAATACACCCACACCTTATGGTAAGTTACCGTGGATCAATTCTCAGAGTATCTAGTTTCACCAGAACCCAGTATTGTTACCAAATAGAGGAGCAAACTACTGAAGATGCTGGAATCTGGACTGAAAACGACAAATGCTGGAGATCACAGCGGGTCAGACAGCATCCACGGGGAGAGAACAGGCCAACGGTTCGAGTCTAGATGACTGCTCATCAGAGCTGAAGTAAAGTGTGGAGGGGGGCAGTGTTAGGTTCTTGTTATTGAGATTCTTACACCCTCGATGCAGCTGCAACACACCAACTACTGGGAACATCCAAAATGTATTAAGCAAGTGTAGGAAGCCCCAACACCCTTCGCAATGCTTGTGAAGCCACATCAACGCATCTCTCTGAACAAAAGTCCTTCCTTTATACAGTAAAAGAGTTTCACATCACAGTCAGTAACACCCACAAGACAACCCCCAGCTATTCCCCCTCCCCCCCCAGTCACATGGCACCCAGGACACAATGTAGTGATCACATCACCTCCAGAAACAATGTAATGTAAATCATCCCTTAATGGCCAGATCAGGTGTGAATTTTTTTTTTAAACTGTAGGGAGTGGTCAGAATTTTAACTGCAAACGTCTTCCTGATTCAAAGTTTGTGAGAAGATTTGTAGCTCGGGTGCTCGTTGTTGTGGTTCTGTTCGCCGAGCTGGGAGTTTTTGTTGCAAACGTTTTGTCCCCTTCCTAGGTGACATCCTCAGTGCTTGGGAACCTCCTGTGAAGCGCTTCTGTGCTGATTCCTCAGGCATTTATAGTGGTTTGAATCTGCCGCTTCCGGTTGTCAGTTGCTGTCCACTGCAGCGGCCGGTATATAGGGTCTAGTTCAATGTGTCTGTTGATTTCTGATTTCTGAATGGGGATGATAATATAATTCTTTTACTCTGAATAACTAGGAAATGGCTGTGCAAATGGCTTTGAATGGCAAGAGATGGGAATGTAAATTCCTTACATTCTACCTGTAAGATAGAGACATCCCACCCTAGCCTCGGGACATCCAATTTCCTGCAGGCCAGCAGAGCAAATTAACCCTTTAATATCTCAGCAGCATTTACGCTATAGTTTGGCTGGGGGGGGGCGACGGCGGCAGGGTTAGGGTGCTACTGGAGAGAAAAAAAATGTTGGTAGTTCCGATTAAAAGCAATTGGAATGCGAGGATGGCAGAACGATGGCGTGTCTTTTGGGCAAACTGCAGCATAAATACTGCCCTCTCCACACTTCACTTCAGCTCTGAGGAAGAGTCATCGAGACTCGAAATGTTAGCTCGCACTCTCTCCGTGGATGCTGTCTTGTAACTAAAGCGAGTGTGAATCTCTCCAGAATTCAGTGATCTGGTGAGCAAATGCCCATTAAACCCATCTTCTCCATCTATTACGACTCAGCTCGGAGCTCCCAGTGACTGTCGGGAAAACACATGACATCAGAGCTCGAGGGACACAAGTTCACGCCTGCTCCCACCCCCCACAACATTCCCACCATCATTTTCAAAATGGTCATTTATGATGTGATAAAATGAACTTCACCAACCTAAAACTCCGAAGGACGCATAGCCTTTATATAAACTGACACATCGTAAAGATGACCAAGGGGCCTTCCGCGGCTTTTAACAAGGAAGGCTGAACTCTATATAACAGCGGCTACAGTTTACATTAAAGCCAGCCTGAAGAGGCATTTACTGCCCCAGGTGTCACATCGGGTGCCAAGGGATAACGTAGGGACGGAAAGGGTGAAGGTAATGTGCACAAGGGAATGGAAGGAGAACGAGGGAGAGAAAGGAAGACTTGCATTTATAGCTCGCCTTTCAGCACTGGTTTTGAGACAGCAACACTGGAGGTGGACTCCCTCAGCACTGCGCTGCAGTAAGCCTCAAACCCCTCACCCTTTAACTCCTGAGGCACGGAGTTACTCACCAGGAAGTAATAGGGAGCTCGGCACAAGATGGTTCTCTCCCTGAAGAGAGTTAGCAGGAGCAGATGGAAGAAGAGGATCCAAATTGATCCAGAGGAAGGCGATGGCCTTGTGGCATTATGACTATTAATCCAGAGACCCAGGTCTGGAGTCTGGGGTCCTGGATTCGAATCCCATATGGGCAGTTGGTGAAATTTGAATTTCAATAGAAATACAGAATTAAAAATCATTAAAAACCCATCTGCTTCACTAATGCCCTTCAGTAGGTCTGACCTTAGTTGGTCTGACCTACAGGTAACCCCAGGCCGACACTGACTGAGCACTTAGGGATGGGCAATACACACTGGCCTACACCCATGGATCAAACAAACTACTGCTCCATTAATTTTCGGGGAATCTGCGCTGAAGCATACAGCTCAGCTCTAAAAAGGTAAAATCTTTAACACAGCTCTCGGGCGAGATATGTATTTGATAGCCTCCAACTCTGGCCTTCCCAACAAGTGATAACTCTCAACGAGTCAACTTGAATCAAAACTTCCCTAATTTCAAAGTCTTTGAGGGGGGGTTCTCTTTCAGAAACAGCTTATTTAGCTTTCAGCAGTGTCACTTACCCAAAGGGAAGGCCGGGCTTTCAATGGGTCAGTGTGTAATTGGCAGTACGACAGATGATATAACAGGCTGACAATATTGAAGATAGAACTCAGAGCCCCCAGTGCACTGCTGTCTCCATGGTCCTCCGGTTAGGGAATGACAGACATCATCGAACTGACTCATTGAAACCCAAGCAACGTTACCAGTTAGCCCTGAAAGCAGAGGGAGAAACTGTACTCACACGGCCAGGGCAGGCCAGGGCATTGCTTGGGAGACAAGGGAGAGGGAAGTTTCTAAGATGGTGGGAGAACAGGAAGACAGAGAAATGGGAAGGGAGAATGGAGACAGTGGATGGAGAAATGGGAGGGGAAGGGAAGGGAGCACAGAGTCAGACCCTTCGGTCCAACCCGCCCATGCTGACCAGATATCCCAATCCAATCTAGTCCCACCTGCCAGCACCCGACCCTATCCCTCCAAACCCTTCCTGTTCATATACCCACGCAGATAACCAGCTTCCACTACTTCCTCTGGATGGAATGGGCTGCCAGAGGATGTGGTGGAGGCTGGTACAATTGCAACATTTAGGAGGCATTTGGATGGGTATATGAATAGGAAGGGTTTGGAGGGATATGGGCCGGGTGCTGGCAGGTGGGACTAGATTGGGTTGGGATATCTGGTCAGTGTGGACGGGTTGGACCGAGGGATCTGTTTCCATGCTGTACATCTCTATGGCTTTAAGTTCAAAAAAAGTCATAAGGTGTGATTTTTTTTGTTTTACACAGGAAGTGGCTCATCTGTGGAATGAACGTCCCGAGGAAGTGGTGGGTGCAGGTACAGGTACAATATTTAAAAGACATTTGGATAAGTACTTGGATCAGAACAGTTTAGAGGGATGTGGCTCAAGCGCAGACAGCTGGCCCTAGTTTAGTCTGGGAACATGGTCAGCGTGGCCTGTTTCCATGCTGTATGACTATATGGAGAGGACTGAGAAAAAAAAAGAGAACAAGCGAGTAAATTCGTGTGAAAGAGCAAACGAGAGTGAGAGTGGGAGGCAAAAAGATGGGAAGCGAAGAGGCAGAGAGAGAAAGCCTGGGAGCAAAAATAAAGTTGCTAATGGTGAGGTAAAATTTGCAAAGTCACTGGTGCCTGCACACAGGAACCATCAGACAATTTGTTATTTCATAAAAGAAACCTCAAGGTGAAGGGGCAAGGTGTAGAACACCATCGATTTTTGTCAGAAGAGTTGAGAAGAAGCATTGAACTTCACCTTGAAGTATGCTTTCTGCATGATGATAAATGGAACACACTCGACAATATTGCAACATGATAACTATACACAGCCATAGCTCCAGGAACAAACTGGGGAAACAATTTATCAATAAGGGTTAATTTACTCATGGCTGTCTGCTTGGTATGTGCAATTAAAAAAAAACCATGCTCCCTCACTTGGTAGAAAAAGATTTGATAATTAGGCAAAGCTTAGTGTATCTGCCGTTGCGAGGGGTATAAATCGTCCAGTAATTTTGTTGTAGAAGACAAATAAAATGATTTACCCAGCGCCATGATTTCCCTGCTACTTGTCCGGCAAGAACCAGAGCTCAGTGTCATTGTTCCCGTTAGTGTTTGAGAAAATGAGCTGGGGCAGCACTAATTTCGGACTAAAGCCACTTGCAAAAGTTACGGCTGGCATTCAACGGCGTGGGCACAATTTTAATGACACGTGTTACATTTTTCTAACGCCACTTCAAACCCTGGTGTGATCCCAGGAACATAATGAGTTCACTGGAGATATTTCGTTCCCACAGACCACAAACACTTAAGAAATTTCAAACTTGCGCATTTTTTTCAAAAAAATACATCCTCACATTTTTCCTCTGTCTCTTTTAGAGTCATAGAGATGTACAACATGGAAACAGACCCTTCGGTCCGACCCATCCATGCCGACCAGATATCCCAACCTAATCTAGTCGTACCTGCCAGCACCCGGCCCATATCCCTCCAAACCCTTCCTATTCATAAACCCATCCAGATGCCTCTTAAATGTTGCAATTGTACCAGCCTCCACCACATCCTCTGGCAGCTCATTCCATACACATACCACCCTCTGCATGAAAACATTGCCTTTGAAGCCTCTTTTATATCTTTCCCCTCTCACCATAAACCTATGCCCTCTAGTTCTGGACTCCCCGACCCCAGGGAAAAGACTTTGTCTATTTATCCTATCCATCCCCCTCATAATTTTGTAAACCTTTATAAGGTTACCCCTCAGCCTCCGACACTACAGGAAAAACAGCCCCAGCCTGTTCAGTCTCTCCCTGTAGGTCAAATCCTCCAAACCTGGCAACATCCTTGTAAATCTTTTCTGAACCCTTTCAAGCCTCACAACATCTTTCTGATAAGAAGGGACCAGAATTGCACACAATATTCCAACAGAGGCCTAACCAATGTCCTGTACAGCCACAACATGACCTCCCAACTCCTGTACTCAATACTCTGACCAATAAAGGAAAGCATACCAAATGCCTTCTTCACTATCCTATCTACCTGCGACTCCACTATCAAAGAGCTATGAACCTGCACTCCAAGGTCTCTTTGTTCAGCAACACTCCCTAGGCCCTTACCATTAAGTGTGTAAGTCCTGCTAAGATTTGCTTTCCCTAAATACAACATCTCGCATTTATTTGAATTAATCACCAGGGCCTGGATCAGGGGCGTCCCAAAGCTCACTAGTCTCACACCTTTATGGTCAGTATCCGAAGCTGCCATCCGGTCACCAAAACCATCCTGACTGACAGGCTGCCAGTCCTCTGATAGTAGTACTGGGAGCAATTGCAATCATTGGCCAACAGACTGTGCCAAATTCGCCAGCTCTTCCTTTCACAGTTACCTCGTGTTGGGATTCCAAGTTCTTTCACTGGAAACCAGTACAAAAGGTCAAGCACTGAAATCGTGATTTGGTCTTCCTAAAACAAGTTTCCCTGTGTGATGGGGTGCATGAGAGAAACAGCACGTGAATGAATGAGGGATAGAATGAGTGTGACAGTATGAGGGACAGACAAGAGACAGAGAGAGAGACAGGCAGAGAGAGAGAGAAAGAGACAGACAGAGACAAAGACAGAGAGACAGAAAAAGAGAGAGAGAGAGAGAGACACACACACACAGGGAGAGAGAGAGAGAGAGAGAGAGAGAAACACACAGAGACAGAGAGTGAGAAAGACAGAGACACCTTGCTGGATGTGGGCAAACACATACACACACCCCTGCCCCCCCTCCATTCACACCCCCGGACAGGCCTGCATACACCCACCCACATCCGTGCTCGATAAACTGAGAAAGATCATCGCGATGAAGCGCTGAATTTACTTCTTTCTCTCCACAGAAGCTGCCTGACCTGCTGCATTTTGAACTTATATGGAGCAGACTTCCAACATCAGTAATATCTTCCTCTCTCATGGTTTGCTCTGTGCTGAGCATTTTTAAGTGTGGGACAAACTCAGCAGCACTTTCTGTGAAAATGAAAAACGTAGAGTTCATGTTTTCAACCTGATAAGACTTCTCTTCAGAACCAGATGCTGCGAGACCAGCTGAATTTTTTCAGCATTTTCTGTGCTTGGTTCAGATTTTCAGTACTTGCTTTTCAGCGTGGTTAGGTTCAATTTAAAAATGAGAAACCATTTATCACTCCATGCAAAGTGTAATTACTTTCTGGCAGCTGCGCTCACTTGTGTGGATAGAAATAGCACATTATTGCAGGTAAATTAGTCGGTGCTAATTTATCGCAATCATAAGCAAGAGTTATGCTCAAATAGGCTTGTTAGGTTCTAGGCTTTTTGATTTTTGTCTTGATGTTACTTAGGGAAAGGTTTAAAGAAGCAGGGTTGGTTGCAGAAAATGAACAACCAAGTTGCGTGCACTGGTCTGATTGAGGGATGGTCCTGAAGCATATCTTACTCAAATCTAAACTTCTTATGGGCTTTCATAAATAAAGGCAAAGAATACAAAGCTAAGAAGTTTTGCTAAATTTTGAAAAACACTTGGCCCAATAATGACTATTTCCCATTTCCCACCCCCCACCTCACCACCACCACCACCAGTTCAGGGCATCTGAAGAAAATGAGCTGGAGGGTTAAGGAGGACATCCTGGAATGGATGCCTGGAAATAGAAGTGTCAAGGCCTAGACTTTACTCTCTGGCCCTCACTATTAATGATGCAGCATGAAGCGCACGGAGGTTTCAGTGTTAATTTTTTACACTGAACCGGGACTTGAACTTCTGAGTCAAAGACAAGTGTACTACCAGCTGGAAGGAGATGGATTACAGAGAGGGGCTGCGAAGATACCTCACCATCCTTACACTGTTCTAACAGCTCCCAGTGCCAGTGGTCTGGCCCACTACAATCTTGAGCGGCAGCCAACCAGGAGCCTACTCAAGCAAAAGTCCGGACCAGATTTTCCACAGTTCCTGATTTGCATTAATAAACTGCAGCTAAACTCAGCAGCAGGTGCAATGTCACATCAGCTGTTGTGTGGGAGAGGGTTGGAAACGCATCACCGCATGAAAGGATCCTCCATGACACCCTGTGCAGCGTTAAAATATCTGTGTTAGCCACTTGGGCGGTTTATTTTTCCCTCCTTTACCAAGGCCACAGGTCTCTGGATGGTCTTTTCCTGACAATTCCCTGTCCTCTCAAATGTAATGGATCGTTGCTGCTCGTTATTTGACGAGCATTGATCATCGTTTTCACTCAACTCTCCGACTGAGCGCTTTGGAAAACACAAAACACAGGAAATGGAAAGAGTAGGCCACTGAGCCTGCTCCACCGTTCAATACAATCATGGCAGATCCTTCAACTCTGTGCCTGGTCCTGCTTAATCCCCATACCCTTTGAACCTTTTCCCCTGTATCCAACACCTTCTTCCAGAAAACATCCAATGTTTTTTCCTCAACCTCTTTGTGGTAGGCTGACAACTCAAGTCCAAAATGCCCTGTGGTTTCTATGAACTTTCTCCTCGTACTCTGAATCCCGATGAATATAGTCCTAACCGATCCAGGGTCTATGTGTATCAGTCCGCCATCCCAGGAAATAGGTTAGCAATCCACAGCCAGAACATCATTCTGAGAATGTGTATCGGGTAGAAGCAGGCAGGGGAAGAGTTAAGTTCTGAGTTTTGTGAAATAAGACGTTCAGCTGAGCATGACTCAGATCGGATAAGAACTTGGAGTTAACAATGGGGTGCTGGAGGCAAGGGTAATGAGTTAACAAGGTGGAAAAGCAGTCATTATGTAGAGCCATTTAACAATATTGGAAGCTTTCAGTATGTAAGGTCAGCTAAAAAAAATAAGCACTACCGCAGTTAGGCGGTAGTGTGGGGGTTAAGAAAAAAAGAAAATAAAGAGAAAAAAAATGTAAGGTCAGCTAACAAGGGGTAAAGTATCAATTGTACGAATCCAGTTAACAAGGTTAAGAACATTCATTGTACAACAGTAAAAATCTCTGCTATTGATACTCATTGATTGTATTGGTCACCCAATTAATATGTATGTTGCCTTATCTGGATGCTCCTCCCTATAAAATGACTACATAGTTTATTGAGAAACTGCTGTTCCAGAGAAGACCGAGAACTCATGTCTCTGCGCACATGGGCAACCGTTCTCTCTCCCTCCAGGGCCCGGAATAAAGATGAAGGAGGTAAAATCATACTGCCTCTCTGAGCTTTTGCTTCGACTGAGAGGGGGACAAACGGGACTCAGTTCCTCAGGTGAGGAGACCAAACCTGCACATAATAGAATCATAAAATCCCTACAGTGTGGAAGCATGGCCATTCAGCCCATAAAGGCCACACTGACCCTCTGAAGAACATCCCACCCAGCCCCACCCTGTAACCCTTCAGTTCCCATGGCTAATCCTTCTAGCCTGCATATCCTTGGACACTACGGATGATTTAGCATGGCCAGTCCACATAACTAGAGCACATTCTAGTGTGGCCTCACCAAGGCCCTGTACAATTGCAACAAGACATCCCTGCTCCTGTACTTAATTCCTTTCGCTATGAAGTTCAACATATCATTTACCTTCACTGCCTACTGCCCCTGCCTCCTTATGGACGTTTTATTTCATTCAAAATGGGATGTTTGTGTTGCTAGCTTGTCCAGCGTTTGACGCCTGCTCCCAGCTGCCCTGGAGAAACTGGTGGTGAGCTGCCTTCCATCTGAACATAGCAATGAATTAGCTGTTCCACGTCAGCATTGCTGATGCGGTCAGTACTTTCTGCCTGTCCTTAGCTGACCCAGAGGTGGCGCTGGTGAGCTGCCTCCTTGAGCTGATGCAGGCCTCGTGGTGTAGGGCCCCTCAAAAACTGGCCATTCGGCCCATCAAGTCCATGCAGTGAGCTCTTCGTAAAGGAACCCAGTCGGTCCAATCCCCCCAGCTGGTTCCTATAGCGCTCTGCGCTGGGTTTTTGAGTGTCCGTCGTTTCGGAATCTTGGATTGTCTCCATTTCCATCACGCACCATTGTTGTGACACAGGCAGAGAGTTCAAAGATTATTTCCTTGGATGGTGATGGCTAGCACGAGGGGACGTAGCTTTAAATTGAGGGGTGATAGATATAGGACAGATGTCAGAGATAGCTTCTTTACTAGTAGGGACGTGGAACGCACTGCCTGCAACAGAAGTAGACTCGCCAAATTTAAGGGCATTCAAATGGTCATTGGACATAATATGGATGATAATGGAATAGTGTAGGTTAGATGGGCTTCAGATTGGTTCACAGGACGGTCAACAGAGGGCCGAAGGGCCTGTACTGCACTGTAATGTTCTATGCTTTATATTACAACTCCCTCTAGGGGGTGGCAATAGTCTAGTAGTATCTGGACGTGGTTGGAAAAGGTTCACTAGTGTCCTTCAGGGAAGGCAATCAGCCAATTAGGGACAGGCACTAAATGCTGGCCTTGAAAGAAAAAGGAAGAATAAAGTTGCCAAAGGGGTAGACAACACAGTGAAAGCCAAACAGTGAACGTGCCCTTCCCCAGAGTGAGGGATGCTGGTTAGCATTTCCCAGCCTCTTCTCCAAATCCCAGAATCCCAGGCTGCTTGGAAACTGGCCAATGGCAACCTCTGGCACGATTTCCTCATGATCCGTACTGCCGGGGGGGGGGGGAGAGTGGGCTGGGATTGGGACAGCCTGTGGCTAGCTGCCTCAACTGGACAGCTTCAATTCCAGCCCAGGGGCTGGACTGACCACTGATTAACCCTGAGCAGTGACGCCCCCTGACCCAGCCTCCGTATCCTGACCGAATGTCAAAAGCTCCGGGCTAACGAGAAGAAACGTGGAATCGGATTGGTGGGGGTGGAACGTGACACAGAGTGGGGAGTCAGTTTAAACAATATGTTTGATTCACTAACCTCTCACCCTCAATGATGGTCAAAAGGCAGCCTCTGCTCGCCAACAATGCTAAGTATTAGGGAGGGTGCAACAGAGAAATAGAGCACAGGACCAGGCCCTTCGGCCCTCCAAGCCTGTACTGATCATCATGCCCTGACTAAACTCAAAAAACACAAACTTTCTAAGCGATTAGCCGTGCCCAGTAGCAGGAGGTTTACATGGGGACCTGCTAAACTGACTGCAAGGTTCAGGAGCTGCAGCTCAGATTCTATCCTTCCCCCCCCCCCCCCCCCCACCCCACCTTTAGCCTTCAAAACCATGGCTGCTGTGCACAGTGTTACTCTCTGACTTAGTAAACTTGCATTCGGGAAGGCACAGAGTTTTTGAGAGTTCAGTTGGGTCCTGATGAAAGGTTGTGGAACATCAGTGCGGTTTTCCCCTCTCCGCAGACACAGCCTGACCCACTGAGTATCCCCGGCACTTTCTGCTTCGATGACAGATCTCCAGCATCTGCTTTCCAATCAGTCCGTACTGCCTTACAACTCCATCCCGGGAGTACAGAGACAGCTCAGCCTGCTCTCCTGTATGGCGAGGGCAGGAAGGATCATAGAACATAGTAAAATACAGCGCAGTACAGGCCCTTCGGCCCTCGATGTTGCACCGATCCAAGCCTACCTAACCTACACTAGCCCACTTTCCTCCATATGCCTATCCAATGCCCGTTTAAATGCCCATAAAGAGGGAGAGTCCACCACTGTTACTGGCAGGGCATTCCATGAACTCATAGCTTCCCTTTGTTCCCTTCTCGGTCAGTTGCAACAGGCACCTTCCCATGTATCTCCTTGTAGCATGGAGCTATTGGGGGAAGAGCAAATGAGGAAGAGCACGAGAGAGTTTTCAGTATCCTCACTGTGATCAGTCTATGTCACTTCCTCTTTCTTTAGTGCCCTGAAATACGCTTCATTTCTACATTCCAAGTCTAGCTCCATTGTCTTTTCCAAACGGAGTTAAAAATCACGCAACACCAGGTTGTAGTCCAACAGATTTATTTGGAAGCACAACTTTTGGAGCGCTCCTCCTTCATTGGGTGGTGGTCCACCTGAAGGAGCAGCGCTCTGAAAGCTAGTGCTTCCAAATAAACCTGTTGGACTATAACCTGGTGTTGTGAGATTTTTTAAACTTTGTCCACCCCAGTCCAACAGCTCCTCCACATCAGGTTTTCCAAACTGAGCAGTCCATTGGTAACCGTTTGTCTCCATTACATAATGTTATAATGCAAGTGTGACTACTAGAGATGTGAATTACGTGCTAACTGGCTGAAAGTCAGAGCTTCTTGATCAAATTGCCAGTTCTGAAGAAGAGTTACGTCAAAACATTAGCTCTCTCTCTCTACAGATGTTGAGTTTCTCTGGCTCTCTCTCAGTTTTTATTTCAGATCTCCACAGCCTGCAGTTTTTTGCTTTAAATACATCTCTAAACAGCCAGCAAGTCAGCAGCTCGAGTGTGGAGCAGTATGTCTTCACATCACTCACCCCTTTAGTGCTTGCTTTCCCTGTTCAGCTTAACAAACAGCACCTTTGTGGTCGACAAGTGTGGTGCTGGAAAAGCACAGCAGGTCAGGCAGCATCCGAGGAGCAGGAGAGTCTAAGATTCGGACAGAAGCCCTTCATCAGGAATACCTTTGTCATCCACCAACTCAAAGCTTCCTCATGTGAGTCAATACACGTCTTTTTCACCTCTTCCACTTCATAGAACCCTTGTGAAAGCAGGCCATTCAACCCATCAGGTCAACACCAACCCTCTGAAGAGCATCCGACCCACACCCACCCCCAGCCTATCCCTGTAGCATCACCCATGGCCAATCCCCCCTAACCTGTACATCCTTGGACACTACAGGCAATTCACCCTAACCTGCACATCTTTGGACTGTGGGAGGAAACCGGAGCACGTGGACATGGGGAGAACGTGCAAACTCCACACAGACAGACAGTCACCTGAGGCAGGATTCGAACCCGGGTCCCAGGTGCTGAGAGGCAGCAGTGCTAACCACTGAGCCGCTGTGCCACCCTCCACTTGTTCCTGCTGTTGTAGTACCTCCCCAAACACCAGCATCGAAATTAAAAAATAAAACTTAGCTGAAATGCACACTCCTGATGCATGTCAGATCCTGCTGTGTACCAGAACTCCTTAAAGTTTTACAATGAATCGGGGTGAGGCAGTAACTTTGCGCCTCTCTCCATCCCCTTTCCAACTTGACTTTCTAGCTGCTCCCACCCTAGTGGGGCTACCCAAAATGTGACATTAGTTTCAGCACATATATGGACAATGCCCAACCTCTCCCGCCTCCTCCACTTGGTGCTCAAACATTACGCTGCTTATTCGCCACCCAGCACTGCATGAGCAAACATTTCCTGCAATTAAATACGGAGCGTCCCTACAATAAGCTGCATTCCATAACCGCTGTGTCCATCCTTCTCCCTGGTCATTGTCCGAGGCTGAATAAGATTGCTCACAACATCGGTGCTAACACTGACCTCACGGATGCATTGTCGCAAAGACAGCTCCATTCCACCTCTGTAAAGTGTTCGACTGCAGCCCTACCTGAGCACATCTCCTGCAGAAACCCTGGGCTTTATCTCAATCAGCTTGAGATTTTAATATAGGAGGTAAAAACAATGACAGAAGAGCACAGCAGTTCAGGCAGCAACCAAAGTGCAGCGAAATCGATGTTTCGGGCAAAAGTCCTTCATCAGGAATAATCCCAACACATTGGCCACGCAAGTTCTCACCTCTGTAAACTTGCAGCCATCTGAAATTCTGTTCACCACATCTTTGTATGTCCCACTCTCAGAAGTAATGGGGTTGTGGGGGAGTGGGGTGGGGGGGCGGAGAAAGGGGAGGAAGTAAAAGCACAAGGTCAAGGAACATTTCAACAATCCAGTATACAAGGACACAAAATAATAAAAGGAGGGCAAATGTAATTTTGGCATTTATTGCTAAAGGAATCGAATATAAAAATAGGAAGTCTTGCTGCAACTGTACAAGGCATTAGTGAGATCACATCTGAAGAACTGTGTACAATTTTATTCTCTTATTTGAGGGGGGGTGAGGATGTAGTTAGTTCACTGGATTGATTGCAGAGGTGAGGGGCTTGTCTTATGTTGAGAGACCGAGCAGTTTAGGGCTATAGTCTCTGGAGAATAAGAGGAGATCCAATTGAGATATCCAAGATGCTGAAGGGGATTGACACAGCAGCCTTCGAGGATGCTTCCTTACGTGGAGCAAGGTCATCGTTGGGAATAAGGCGTGGCAGATTTACACCTGAGAGGAGGAGAAATTCCTTCCCTCACAGGGTCTGTGGAATTCACCAGCTCAGATTGCGGTGGATTAAGGTGGTCCAGTGGTTAGCATTGCTGCCTCACAGCGGGTTCAATCCCAGCCTCGAGTGACTGTCTGTGTGGAGTTTGCACATTCTCCCTGGGTCTGCGTGGGTTTCCTCCGGGTGCCCTGGTTTCCTCCCACAGTCCAAAGATGTGCAGGTCAGGTGGACTGGCTGTACTGAATTGTCCATGGTGTTCAAGGATGTGCAGGCTAGATGGATAAGCCGTGGGAAATGCAAAGAGGGGAGGAGGGTAGGTCTGGGTGGGATTCCCTAAAGAGCGTCCGTATAGACTTCATGGGCCGAATAGCCTGTTTGCTCACTGTAGGGATGCTATGATTCTATGAGATGTTGGGACTTTGAGTGAATTTAAGGAGATAGACTGATTTTTAATTAGTAATAGCACAAAGGGTATGGAGAGCAGGAGGAATGAGGCCGAGATAAGCTCAGCCATGTTGGGATGAAATGGCGGAGTAGGCTCGAGGGCCTGAGTGGCATCATCCTGGCTCCCCTGCTGATCTTTGGCAGCAGTGGGGGGGCTGGAGAAACAAGAATGTGAGACACAACAGTTGAGGCTGGTGCTCAAAATGACGCGGTGTCAAGGGATTCCACTGAAAGGCACCAACCAGGGGCGGGGAGTCAAACCAGACACAGAAACATCAACAGCGCAGATCATCAACTGAACATTGCAACAGGCGGCGCAGAATATCCCACCAAAATAATTTGAGCTGGCCTTGGCCTCCAGGTAACTTGAGGCAGCAGTGAAGTCGAAAGCAGAACGTTGATAGCCAATCACCCATTGGTAGGCACTTTGGGCAGCATGGTGGCTCAGTGGTTAGCACTGCTTCCTCACAGCACTAGGGACCTGGGTTCGATTCGAGCCTCGAGCGACCATCTGTGTGGGGTTCGCACATTCTGAAGGGCTTTTGCCCGAAACGTCGATTTCGCTGCTCGTTGGATGCTGCCTGAACTGCTGTGCTCTTCCAGCACCACTGATCCAGAATCTGGTTTCCAGCATCTGCAGTCGTTGTCTTTACCACATTCTCCCCGTGTCTGTGTGGCTTTCCTCCGGGTGCTCCGGTTTCCTCCCACAGTCCAAAGATGTGCCGGTTAGGTGAATTGCCCATGCTAACTTGCCCACAGTGTTAGGTGCATTAGTCAGAGGGGAATGGGTCTGGGTGGGTTACTCTTCGGAGGGTTAGTGTGAACTGGTTGGGCCAAATGGCCTGTTTCCACACTGGAGGGAATCTTACCTAATCTAAAAGGTTCGGGCTGTGGCACTGTATTCATGAGCAAAACATAGAAACATAGAAAAATACAACGCAGTACAGGCCCTTCGGCCCTCGATGTTGCGCCGACCCAAGCCCACCTAACCTACACTAGCCCACTATCCTCCATTTGCCTATCCAATGCCCGTTTAAATGCCCATAAAGAGGGAGAGTCCACCACTGTTACTGGCAGGGCATTCCATGAACTCTCACCTCGCTGAGTAAAGAATCTACCCCTAACATCAATCCTATACCTACCAACCCTTAATTTAAAGCTATGCCCCCTCGTAATAGCTGACTCCATACGTGGAAAAAAAAGACCCTATGGAAAGCCATGTTTGCAGCAGGCAGGGAAGGAGCGAGGCTCGCTCACACTTTCACTGGCTGGCCTTTCTCAGCGGTTAGGGGAAGAACAGAAGCGATGCTGGAACAAAAGGGCAGATTAGCATCGCTAAAAGAGGTGCAAACGGGCACTCATCTTCCTGATCCGAGTGTGGACTGTGTTCACGGGCAACATAACTGTACCCGCTTGGGGGTGGGGTGATACAGAAACCACCTCGATCAAAGGATTCAACACAATGGACTCCAGCATGAGCGAACTTGGTGTGTGGGGGGAGGGGGAGGGGATGGAAGGGGGTTTCTCTTCTTCAGAGGTTAATCCTCAAATGGTATAAATCATTTGACATCTTCACAAAAGTAATCATTGTGCAGACTTCCCTTAAACAGCGTTAATTGATAGTCTGGCCGTTTGGCTCCCACTGAATTAACATTTTGATTCCAATCTCTAGACAATAGTTGAGCTGGAATAGATGCCAACATTGCAGATTCGATTGAATGGGGGGGGGGGGGGGGGGGGGGGGGGGGGGGGGGGGGGGGGTGGAGAGTAAGATGGCAACAAAGTTGGGTGAAGGATAAAACTCTCAACATGTACCAATAGGAATCTTGACATAGAAATCAGCTCAGAGCGTCTCTGGGAATGGTTGGGTATGACGCAGAGAGGGGGGGTGGGAACTAACATGTCCCCTCCCCTGCTCAGCCCCACCTACCTCTGCATGAACAGGGGTTTTCCAATTTCACCCCAAATTGGCCTTCACAATTCAACTTGGAGAAAGTGAGGACCGCAGATGGGGGGGGGATCAAAGTCGAAAAAAAGTGTGGTGCTGGAAAAGCACAGCAGGCCTGACAACATCTGAGGAGCAGGAGAGTCACCTGATGAAGGGCTTACGCTCAAAACATTGACTCCCCTGCTCCTCAGATGCTGCCTGTCCAGCTGGGCTTTTCTAGCGCCTCTCTCTTCGACTCTTCACAACTCAGCTCAAACCACCAGCCAGGCCAAACCACTGCCCAGGATCAATTAGATAAACACACATCAAGATAGGTCAAAAATCTCGGCCAGCACCCATGTGGCCAGAAGCAGACAGCAACACCACTGTTTGGCATTTTAAGGGATGCAGAAAGAACACAATAGAATTGTTAGAGTAGGCATTGTTACAGGCTAACCCTTTCGGCCCATTGAGCTGTGCTGGCTCTTTTAGGAGCTCACTGATGTGTCCCACTATTCTGTCCACTCTCTGCGCTTCGGCAAACTTTTCCTGTGCAAGTTCCTATCTCTTGTGCTTCCTCCACTTTTTTCAGTCAGAGCAGAACCCTGTACCTCTCAAACAATCCTTCATTCATTCAATCATAGTCTCTGGCTAGCCCAGCATTTATTGCCCATCCCTAATTGCCCAGAAGGCAGTCAAGAGTCACCCATGTTGCTGTGGGTCTGGAGTCACATGGAGGCCAGACCAGGTAAGGACAGCAGTTTCCTTCCCTAGAGGACATTAGTGAACCTGATGGGGTTTTCCAACATTTGACAATGGATTCATGGTCATCATTAGATAGCCAGTTCCAGTTTTTCAAAACTTTTATTCAAATTCCACCATCTGCCACAGGGGAGCCTGAATGTGGGTCGCTTGCACATAATCCAGAGACCCAGCTAAACAGTCCAGTGATAATACCACGAGGCCATCACCTCCCCAGAATGATGCCACATCTTGCCAAATGATGAGGAGAAATGTCTTTACTCAGAGTTGTTAGGATTTGGAATGCATTGCCTGGGAAAGCGGACTCCATACCAAGTTTCAAAACAGAGCCAGATTTATGTTTTATAGCCAGTACAGACATGATGGGTCAAATGGCCTCCTTTTGCGTGACTCTACTGGAGGGATCTGGCAGTGAGTCAGTTGAATATCGCCTCCCAGATGGTGCACCTAGAACGCTCCTTTTACTTCCTCAGACTAACCCAAACAGACTTTAGATTAGATAAGATTACTTACAGTGTGGAAACAGGCCCTTCGGCCCAACAAGTCCATACCGACCCGCCAAAGCGCAACCCACCCATACCCCTACATTTACCTCTTACCTAACACTACGGGCAATTTAGCATGGCCAATTCACCTGACCCGCACATCTTTGGACTGTGGGAGGAAACCGGAGCACCCGGAGGAAACCCACACAGACACGGGGAGAATGTCAGACACACAGACGCAGGGAGAAACCCACGCAGACACAGTCAGTCGCCTGAGGTGGGAATTGAACCCGGGTCTCTGGCGCTGTGAGGCAGCAGTGCTAACCACTGTGCCACCGTGCCGCCCTCAAACTTGCAGACAATACAATATGGTTCCTGCAATTATTGCCATTACATAGACCCAACAGTGTCCAGTAGGGATGGTAGCGAGTAATTCACCTGCTTTTGTTAATATCATAAGGCATGCCAGCAGAAGTAGGCATTGAGTCTGTTCCACCGTTCATTATTATCGTGGTCAATCAGACAACCCTCAACTATACTCTCCTGCCTTATCTCCATAACCCCGATCTACAAACTGCTTAAATCTCCTGTTATTTCAGCCTCTAATATAATCAACAAACCAGTTTCAAATGGCCCTGTGTGCTAAAGAATTACACAGAAAATAAAGCATAACATGCGGTTGTAGTTATTATTTCAGATTTCCAGCTCCCACAGTGTCACATGTTGACAAAGGCACTGACCCAAGGCCTCTGCTTCATGTCTCATCCATAACATGGGGGCCTTCAACAATGCAGCACCTCCCCACCGGACCAGAGTGGTGAGTGTGTTCAAGCACAACCATCCTTGTATCTGACCAGGGACAGGGCTGAAATCAATTCAGGCAGACAGCAGCGTTTCACAGGTGCATGGACAACACCCAGTCCTGGTTCATGTGACCTGCTCCCTTGGCCCTCAGCTGACTCTAAATCGCCAGAAGACTTGTCAAATACTCGGTGCTGGGATCAGCTAAAATTTAGTGAGATTAAATATTGAACAAACTGAAAAACCATTGGGGTTTTTTTTCTCGACTCTGCTTTCAAAGCCATTCACTGGCTTTTGGCTCCAACCCTCTCCATAGCAACCGTTACAGACTTGTGTCATTATTCCACCTGGAGGTGAGTTGTGAACCTTGCAAGTCATGAGCTGACCTACTTCCACCGCTGCAGCCTCATCAAATTTGCCTGGTCTTCGGTAACTCTAGACTGGACTATTCCTCGCTATCTTTGAAGTCAACCTAGACTCAGCTACCCTCAGCAGATCCTACTCCCCACTGCTGCTGTGGTCACTACTGGCTCGCAGTCAAGTATTTTAGAATTCTCATCTTCACTTTCAAAACATGCTGTGGTCTTGTCCTTCCCTACCCCTGTAGCTTCTTCTAGTCCGATAACGGTAAGGTTCTGGGGAGTGTCGCCAAAAAAAAAGACCTTGAGGTGCAGGGTCATAGTACCTTGAAAGTGGAGTTGCAGATAGACAGGATAGTGAAGGTGGTGTTTGGAATGCTTGCCTTTATTGGTCATTGAGTATAGGAGTTGGGAGGTCACGTTGCAGCTGTACAGGACATTAGTTAGGCCACTTCTGGAATACTGGATTCAATGCTGGTCTCTGTGACATTGGAAGGATGTTATGAAGCCTGAAAGGGTTCAGTAAAGGTTTACAAGGCCGTTGCTGGGACTGGAGAGTTGGAACTATAGGGGGAGGCGGAAAAGGCTGGGGCTATTTCCCCCGGAGTGTCAGAGGCCGAGGAGCGACTTTCTAGAGGTTTATAAAATCATGTGTGGCATGGATAGGGTAAATAGACACGGTCTTCTTTCTGGGGATGCGGGAGTCCAGAACGAGACAAGTAGGAGAGAGGGGAAATACTTAAAAGGGACCTAAGGGGCAACTTTTTCACACAGAGGCTGGTACATGTGTGGAACGAGCCACTAGAGGTGGTGCAGGAGGGTTCAATTACAACATTTAAAAGGCTTCTGGATGGGTAAGTGAATAGGAAGGGTTTACAGGGATATGAGCCAAGTGCTAGCAGAGGGGATTAAATTCATTTAGGATAGATGGTGGGCACGGATGAGTTGGACCGAAGGGTCTGTTACCGTGCCCTATAGCTCCGTAACCCTCTGGAGACAGCTGCATTCCTTCAACTCCTACTCAAGGGTCCACCATTTTAAAATTGTTCACTCAACAGCCAGCTGCTTTTTGCTACTACAAAGCGTAGAAATTAGCACCACAGGTCCCTTCATTTCACTTGCCTTCCCAAGAAATGCTACATGAGATCAAGAGATTTAATGGCGGTGACAGGTTTAATCCTTCTTAAAAATTTGATGATGGGATGTAGGCACTGCTACCTAGGCCCATTCTTCATTGCCCAGAGGCCGGGTAAGAGTCAGTACGGGGTGGGAGGGATGTGGTGAGGGGGAAAGTCAGAGTTCTGGTTCACCTCAAAAGTAGGGAGGATAGAATGGTATGCACTGAAATAGTCCAGTCTCAAAGATCAATTAAACAATTGCTGTGGGTCTGCAGTCACACATGGGCCAGACCAAGTAAGGATGGCAGATTTCCTTCCCTCGAGGATGTATTTTTAAGAACAATTATCAGTGGTTACGTACCAGGCCAGTTCTCTTCCAGATTTAATGGAACTCAAATTTCACCACTTGCTTTGGTGGACTTCAAACCCATGTCCCCAGAATAATCGGCCCTGGGCCCTGGATCCTTAGTTCACTGACAGTACCATTAACATCACTGCTTCCTGATTTAGGCAATCAAGAGTGCGCTGGATATTTATTTTAAATCGAAAAAAAAATATGCAAGGGTAAGGGGAACAGGCAGGAGATTGACACTACGTAATGATGTAGACAGCAGGCATGGTGGGCCCAACGGCCTCTTTGGCACCATAACAAGTCTGCGAACCCTCCTGCCTAATGATTTGGGCAGTGCAGTCAGCAGAAGAAAGCTGTCCATAAAGGTCTGGAGAGGATACATATGGTTTTCGTTTCCCAGTGGCAGTTTCAATTTGGCCTGACGCCAGTGGGAATCTCCAGGCATCTAGGTGAAGGCACCAAGCAGGGTAACGAGCCAATCACATTGATGTATTCTCACAGACAGCAAGCCAGGAAGTCCAAAACAAAGCTGTGAGGCGGTGCAGTTTCGATTTAAATTTTAACAGTGAGATAAATGATTAAAGGCATGATATGAGAGACAGGGGGAGTGACAGAGAGGGGGAGTGAGAAAGAAAGAAACAGAGGTACACAAAAAGCAAGATCAACATGAGATTTGAGATCGGAGATGTCCATTCAGAAGTCCAGTCACAGCGGAGTCAAAGCTGTTCTTGAACCTGTTCATGCATCTGTTTAAGCTTTTGTACTTGGTAACAGGTTTGCTATGTGTTACCAACAGCACTCGCTTACGGAACATTCCAGAAATGAGGGACTTCAAACACACGGAGGGATGAAGGAAGAACTAAGATTGTTCTTCTCACAGGAACACACAAACTGGAAGGCGAAGGAGAAATGGAAAATGGCGGGTCGCTATTAGAAAACCAGACTATCTCCATTGGCCAAGTCTGAAACCAAACAGGAAGTGCTAAAGTAGACAGGCAGGAGGCTGGAAGAACACAACAAGCCAGGCAGCATCAGGAGATGGAGAAGGCAACGTTTCAGGTATAACCAGCTAAAGAAGCAAGCCAGCTATCTTTCGAGAAATTGGGATTCGTCCAATTCCAGGCTTCTTGCAAATCCCCGATATGAACTGTCCTTCCAGAGACCTTTACCTCCCAAGAATTCCCTGCTCCCATTCCTCCAGACTTACTTCCCTTTTTCAAGCTGCTCATGAAAACCCACTAAGCTTTCAGTCACCTGACCGAATAATGTCATTGCATGGTTTGGTGTCAACGTTTTACTCATTCACAGGATGGGGGTGTTGCTGTTATTTATTGCCCATCCCTAATTACCCAGAGGGCAGTTAAGAGCCAACCACATTGCGGTGTGTCTGGAGGGCAAACCGGGTAAGGATGGCCGTTTCCCTCCCTAAAGGGCATTAGTGAACCAGATGTCAATCAATCCATGGTCATCGTTAGATTCTTAATCCCAGATTGTTTTTTTATTGGGTCCAAATTCCACTATCTCCCATGATGGAATTAGAACCCAGATCCCCAGAACATTAGCTGGGTCTGTGGGTTAACATTCCTGTGAGAATACCATAGGTCATCACTTCAATTTCAAACAATCCTTCCCCTGAAGTGGTTGGTAAGATGCAAATTGTTGTTCCCTTTGAAGATTTGGTGTTCTTGCAATTTTGTCCTGATCAGCTCTAAAAAGCCTCGACATTCTGTTCCTTTAGAAATGCGCTTGTTTAGTGTTTCACAGAAATAAGCACCAGCATCATCCTCCCCTAATGGAGGGCGATTCAAAAACATATTCCCTTCAACATAAACAAGATGTGCTTTTGTAATTACCTGGAGTTTTAACATTAAAAATTGTTGAGCTTTTCAGAGGCTGAACTCTTGAGACTTGGCTGACCAAGAGTACTATAAAATAACCTCGCTCCAGTCTCACAGCTAAAGCAGGCAAGACGTGTATAAATCAGACAGGGCAACACGAGACATTTGAGACAAACTGACACTATGCACCCTTGCTGCAACTTCTTGGAGATGTCAGAGCTCCTGACAGTTCAGCACGGCTTGCCAAGTTGATTTTCGCTGGTCACAGGTTTTCAGAGTGGCACTGTAGCACCAGCCTGGATCTCACATTCCTGTACCTGAACTCAGGCACGATCCTCTGATCCCAGCACATGGGCCATACCTTCCATCTGACACGTCTGCAAAAAATGCTTTAGGCTTACAGTGGCTGCTTTGCGGAGTGTCTGGAAGATTTCCTCTTTGCTATCTCCGAGTCTTGAAGTAAGATGTGAAAGGTCAACTCAACGCCTTCTCCATCCCCCACTCCTTCCCTGCTTAAAAAGGAAAGCATTAAATCTGATGTAAAGCCAACTGTGAGATTCGTGCCCACTGCTGCAGATGGGGAAAGACCCTGAGCAGGGTAGTGGGAGCGTCTCTTGCCAATCTGTAGGCAACCTCTGTTGACCCAGGAGCCAGTCTGCATTAGTGCCCAGTGGGGTGTGCAAACCTGACCACAGTCATTAAAAACCATAAGATCTGCCGATGCTGTCAATCAGAAACAAAACACAGGTTACTGGAAAAGCTCAACAAGTCTGGCAGCATCTGTGAAGAGAAATCAGAGTTAAGTGTTTTGGGTCTGGTGACTCTTATAGAGGCTTATAAAACCATGAAGGGCGTGGAGAGGGTAAATAGACAAGGTCTTTTCCTCAGGGTAGGGGAGTTCAGAACTAGAGGGCCTAGATTTAAGGTGAGAGGAGAAAGATTTAAAAGGAGACCTCAGGAGCAACCTTTTCACGCAGAGGGCGGTGCGCCAGAGGAAATGGTGGAGGCTGTTACAACATTTAAAAGGCATCTGGATGGGTATATGAATAGGAAAGGTTTAGAGGAATATGGGCTAAATGCTGACAAATGGAACTAAACTAGGTTAGGATACCTGGTTGGCATGGATGAGTTGGGCCGAAGGACCTGTTTCCATGCTGTACAGATGGGTCTGACCAGACCGGATAAATTAACTCTGATTTCTCTTCACGGATGCTGCTGGACCTGCTGAGCTTTTCCTGGTACTTCTGATTTTGTTCATGAAGTAAGAGTTCAAGTCCCATACCCGGGCCCTGAGAATAAACCTACAGTACAGAGGGCATGGTGCACTGCTGGAGGGGATATTCAATCCTGCCGCACAGGAGAGGGGCGGAGGCCGTACCGGGATCATTGAATCGGGCAGGTGGCTGGCCAGCTGCTGGGGGCCCTGACCTGGGATTCCCGGCCAGTTCCCAAAGCCTGGAGGAAGTGTGGACTGAAGGCCTGGTGGAGGGGGAGCCTGGATTGGGACTTTGGGCAGTTTGACATCCCAGGAGGAAGCCCAACACGGCATTGGAGGGTCGCCCGACATCTGCAGCGATGACGAAAGCAGGGGAGATCCAGACAGGGCAGGGAAAGTGTGCCAGAGCGGAGGGGACTGAGGCCTTGTAGGAAGGACAATCCCAGCATAGCTCAGCACTTAGGAAGGGCTGAACTGTGTGAACTTTTAGCTTTACATTCAGTTCTTTGATAGCATGATAGTAACATTCCCTTGCAACCCCACATTACAGAAAAATCATGCTTTAGAGTCAGGGGTTAGTGTTGGTTTCGTGATCGCGTTACAGCCAAAACACATTTTAAAAGTTCACACTATAGAAGCAGCACCCTTCAATTCTTCAATCACGTCACAGCAAATTCGCACTGACAAAAACTTGCCTTATAGCAGAGCAACCTGTATTTCTTTATTTTTAACGTAATACTAGGAGGGACTGCAATGTTTAACTTACAACTTTGTTCCTTATGTCTTTCTACCTTGTTGTACCTGGGTATTTGTACCTAAGATGACACTTTAAGTGGTGACAATGAGAACCTCTCACTGTATTCCCATGACAATGAATTCTACACCTAAAATCTAATTCCAGACCGCATTCCAAAAAGCACAGCACGGGAGCCACCCAAGTTTCTGACTCAATATTTATTCCTCATCAATAGATTCGCAGTTTGTTATCATTAGGCCATCCTTGGGTACTTGCTATGCACCGGCGGACTGTGATATTTCCTGCAACAGCGACCAAACATCTACAAGTATTTCATTGGCTATAAAAGTGCCTTTGTAAAGTCACGTAAAAGGTGATACGTAAATGCACATCTTTTGTTTCCTGATCCCAACTTCCAGCAGGGATCAGCGTCCGGAGCGTCTCCAGTCCCAGGGAATAACGGGAAGACTACAGCAGCCTGGCTGTCATTGCAGCTTGCCTGGAACAGCTCAGTGATCACAGCAGACTCCATCCGAACAGGCAATGTGGCAAGATGCCTCTGCAGGTGAGAGAGTTAGCTACCAAGTCATAAAGGGCTTGTAATTAAATTAACTGAACAATCGCACCATTAAATATATCACAAAACGGTGCAAAGTTCACATCCAGCTCACGAGGTTTACAATAAAGCATCACTGGCTTTTTGTAATATACAAGAAATATTATAAAGGAATAGGAATAGACTATTCGACCTTTTAAAGCTGCTACACTATTCAGTAAGACCAGGAGAGCTCTGATTTTTAACCTCAACTGTACATTCCTACATAATCCTTCATCACCTCAGTAATCATATATATACACTGATGTCTGAGCTGAGGAATTTTTAAAGATTCTACATCCACAGCCTTTTGAGGAAGGGAATTCCCTCCTTGACAAAGTATTGCCTTGTTTCTGCCTTAAACGGGTGACCCCTTTTAAACTCTGACCTCTAGTTCCACAAGACGACACACGGCAAAATAAGGTAAAAGGTTTACGTATTCACGGAGAAGCCTCTGGGATGGAGAGAGGATCAGAGACACCGTACTGTGCAGGTCCACTGATCCTTGGAAGGGCAAGTAGATAGCATGGCAGATGAGATATGTCCCTTTATTAGCTGAGGCAGTAAATACAGGCATTAGGAGGTTGGTTTTGTTTTATTTATTCATTTTGTGGGATGCGGGTATCGCTGGCTGGGCCCAGCATTTATTACCCGTCCCTAGTTGCCCCCTTGAGAAGGTGGGGGTGAGCTGTTTCTTGAACCGCTGCAGTCCACCTGCTGTGGGCTGACCCACAATGCCAATAGGGAGGGAATTCCAGAATTTTGACCCAGAGACACTGAAGGAACAGTGATATATTTCCAAGTCGGGATGGTGAGTGGTTTGGAGGGGAACTTGCGGGGTGTGGTGTTCCCATGTAACTACTGCCCTTGTCCTTCTAGATGGAAGTGGTCGTGGGTTTGGAAGGTGCTGCCTGAGGATCTTTGGTGAATTGCTGCAGTGCATCTTGTAGATACTAGCAGCAGTGTGTCCGGAGCGTCGGTGGTGGAGGGACTGGATGCTTGTGGATGTAGTGCCAATCAAGTGGGCTGCTTCGTCCTGGATGGTGTCAAGCTTCTTGAGTGTTGTTGGTGCTGCACCCATCCAGGCAAGTGGGCAGTATTCCGTCACACTCCGGACTTGTGCCTTGGAGATGGTGGGCAGGATTTGAGGAGTCAGGGTGTGAGTTTTCACAGAGTAAGCCTCTGACCTGCTTTTGTAGCCGCTGTGTTTGTGTGGTGGGTCCAGCTGAGTTTCTGATCAATGGTGGAGTTTTTAAGACCACAGCTGGAGTGCGGTCTGCTGTTCTGGTCACCGCTCTGTGGAAGGATGTGATTATACAGGAGGGGGCGCAGAGGAGACTCAATGGGAGGGAGTCGGCTGTGCAGAGGCTGGAGTCTGTTCTCCCGAGAGGAGAGAAGGCTGGGGTGGGGGAGATGTGACTGAGGCAAAAGTTCTGAGGGGCATAGATAACCTTTCTCCCTTGTTAGATGGATCGTCACTAACCATCAATTGCTGTTGAGGGAAAGGAGGTTACAGAGAGGATTTGAAAAAAAGATTCCTTCACCCAGAGGGTGACAGATATCTGGAACTCTCTGCCCGAAAGAGGAAGGGACCATCAGAATATTTAAGAACTATTTACAGGAATGCTCGAGATTTCTAATGTGCAAGGGTGCATGCCAAATGCTGAAAAGTAGGACCAGAGCAGGTAGGTACTTAAAAGACATTGAGAGACACAATAGGTGGTTTTCCATGCTGTAAGACTTGCGAGGATAGGTTGAGACAGCAGGAGTCAAGATTAGAGTGGTGCTGGAAAAGCACAGCAGGTCAGGCAGCATCTAGCAACGAGCAGGAAAATCAATGTTTCAGGCAAAAGCCCTTCATCAGGAATCTTTTGCCCAAAACGTCAATTTTCCTGCTGCTCAGATGCTGCCTGACCTGCTGTGCTTTTCCAGTACCACACTAATCTCAATCTCCAGCATTTGCAGTACCCACTTCTGCCTGAGATAGAAGGGTCTTCAGTTTTTTTCTCTTTCACAGCATCTGGGGCATCAATGGTAACTCTTTATTACCCAACCCTCAGTGCTCTTGAAGTGAGTGGCTAGCCAAGCCATTCCAGAGGGCAGTGCCAAGGTCTGGAATGCACTGCCCTAAAGTGTGGTGGAGGCAGCTTCAATCGAGGCATTGAGCGGGAATTAGGCGGTTATTGGGAAAGGAATACAGGGGGAAGGGAGGAGAATGGCACCATGTGACGGAATCACTTGGAGCGCTGGTACTTCTGTGATGGGCTGAATGGCCTCCTTCTGTTGGCCAATAATTCAGTGATCTTGGCACCAGAGCAGCTTAAAGCAAAGACAAAGACTGTTGTATGGATCAGGCCTCTGGTGGTTGCACACTCTGCTCTGAATCGATGAGACCCAGGTTCAAGGCTCAATGCTAAAATCTTGCTCGGTGGATGCAAAGGTTCCCATGTTATTATTTCACCGAGGAGGAGGAGGGGGAGTGAGCGAGCTGGCTAGGACCCTTCCCCACCAGCAATGTGGCACAGACCAGCTCTCCGGACATTCCCATGTCACGGTTTCTGGGAATATGCAAACAGCTTCAGTCCCCCGAACACAGCACCGAGCTCCCAAAAACTGTTTGCGTATTCCCAGAAACAGTGACATGGGAATGACCCAAGAGCTGGTCTGTGCCACAATATAGGGTAAGGGGATGGCTCTGGGTGGGTTACTCTTTGGAGGGTCGGTATGGACTTGCTGGGCCGAAGGGCCCGTTTCCACACTGCAAGGAATCTAATCTAATCATAGCAGAGTGACCTGTATTTAGAAATACACAACACATTCCACAACTGGGTATATTCGCCGTACTATTACTGCCCTCAGACATTGGTTGGGGATGGTGGACTGGAATCAAGATACAGTGTTTCCAGCAAGTGAGAAACAGTGGGCACCCAGTCAGAGGCAGCAGTGATTGGCAGCGCCATGATGTAAACTGCCGTGCCTTTGATCGCGGGGACTGGAGGGGCTGCCAAGTGTGACATCAATCCTCTTCTCTGTCCAAGTCTCTCTCAGCGACTTGGCAAACTCTGTGCTGGCTTACTTTGAGTTCCCCTGATGCCACCTGTGCTGAAATGTCACAGGAAGCCATCCAAGTGGGTTGGCTGGAGTCAGGGAGGGAAGCTGGTTTCCAGAGCACACCGTTTCTGGCCCACGTGCGTTTTCAGGCAGCTCCCAAGTACCCCGAGTAATGCCCGCGGTAGTGATGGCTACTGAGATGGAAAGGTGGCACCATAAACCAGCTGGCGTACCCACCTGGCCAAACGGTTCCCGTCAGCGTTAGCAGCAACACACCGGCCCGGTCACCCTCGTGCTTTTACGATCGACTTGTTTAGATCAGTTCCACCTGATCCGCCCTCCTCTGCCAACGGTGCTGACATTACCACCACCCCTCGACACGGGAACACAAACATTCAGCCATGGAGCTCACATTGATACACAGCATTCTTCCCTTGTTCCCTCACCCACGCTGCTACTGATGCATTGTTTTACTGGATGCACTACCGCAGCCCAATTTACACACAGTGAGATCCCAAAACCGCTAACTTTATTTACTCTTCCAGATTTAGACTAGATTACTTACAGTGTGGAAACAGGCCCTTCGGCCCAACAAGTCCACATCGACCTGCTGAAGCGCAACCCACCCAGACCTAATACCCTACATTTACCCCTTCACCTAACACTAGGGGCAATTTAGCATGGCCAATTCACCTAACCTGCACATCTTTGGGTTGTGGGAGGAAACCGGAGCATCTGGAGGAAACCCACGCAGACACGGGGAGAATGTGCAAAGTCCACGCAGTCGCCTGAGGCGGGAACTGAACCCAGATCTCTGGCGCTGTGAGGCAGCAGTGCTAACCACTATGCCACTGTGCTGTCCAGTGGACCTCACCCACCTCCCCCCATCATATAATGCATCATAAACCTATAAGTATAAACATCAACTATTAACATTGCAGGGGGCCCGTCAGAACTTGGTTTGAAGTCTTACATCTTCTTAAAGAGGTAGACCGAGGTTTCGGTCTAACTTTCTGCCCGGGATTAAAAACAAAACATTACAGCCCGAAGCCACAACCACGTGCCTCCTTTTTAAAAGTACTTCAAAATTCCAAAACTGACGGCAGTATATTTTCCACACCTGTCACAGGAAACATCTGGAAAGAGATGGGGCGTTGTCGACAGAGCAATCAAACAGCACTTGCTGAATAATAACCTGCTAACAGACTCTGCCAGGGCCACACAGCTCCAGACCACATCACAGCTCCAGTTCCACATGGACATTACAGAGGGGCTTTGGGGTGGGGGGTGGGTGATAAGAGTAGTCGCCTTTGATGTCAAGGCTGCATTCGGCCATGCATGGCATCAAGGAGCCCCGGCAAAACCGGAATCAATGGGTATCAGGCGACAAACTCTCCACTGTTTGGAGTCATACCCGGCACATAAGAAAATGGCGGCTGCGGTTGATGGAGGTCAGTCATCTCAGCTCCAGAACATCTCTGCAGGAGTTCCTCAGGGTAGTGTCCTAGGCCCAACTATCTTCGGCAGCTTTAATGTCTGTCCCTCCGTCAAAAGGCCGGAATTGCTGACATTTGCCGATAATTGGACAGTGTTGAGCACCATTCGCCGTTCCCCAGATACCAAAGTAGTCCATGTTCAAATGCAACAAGGTCTGGACAATCTCTAGGGTTGGGCTGACACCTGGCCAGTGACATTTCTGCCAAATAAGTACCAGAAAATGACCATCCCCAATAAGAGACAATCTAATCACTGCCTTGTGACATTCAATGGTGTTACCATCACTGAATCCCCCATTATCAACATCCTGAGGGTCGCCATTGACCCAAAAACTGGACTCGCCACAAACACAGCAGCTACAAAAACAGGTCAGAGGCTAGGAATACTGCAGTGAGTAACTCACCTCCTAACACCGCAAAACCTGTCTACCACCTACAAGGCACAAGTCAGGAGAGCGAGGGAATACTCCCCACTTGCCTGGACCGGTGCAGCCCTAACCACACTCGAGAAGCTTGACACCATCCAGGACAAAGCAGCCCACTTGATTGGCACCACATCCAGTCCCTCCACCAGTGACACTCAGTAGCAGCAGCGTGTACTATCTACAAAATGCACTGCAGAAATTCATCCAGCAAGGTATTTCGAATCGATCTGCTCAGACAGGTCATGACACAGGCCTGGGACGGGTAAGAATTGAACCTGGCTCAGAGATAGGGACATTACCATAGTGCCACAAGACCCGGGTAACCCACTAAGGCTGCCCGCATGCTTTTATTGAGCCGGAGAGTCACAAGATGGCGGCAGGGCAGGACTCACCAGCTGGAGCTCCTCAGCTCCACCCATTCTCTCTCTCTCTCTCTCTTTCTCTCTCGTTGTCTCTTTTTATTCCTGCTTTGTGCCTTTTGTTTTTCAAACCACTGATTTAGACTTACCCAGAGGGGAACAGGAAACCCAGTACAGGGGATCAAGCCCCGGGGTAAGGGGGCTGGGGGGGTCCCAGGGTTGGGGGAGCAGGGAGACCGGGTCCTGGGGTGGGGAGGGTTGGGATCGAGGGAGCGGTAGAAAGCGGTGATGAAATGACACCTCCCGCATCTCCCGGTAGATCCCAGGCAATGAATGACCACACTGGGTGGTCGCATCGACCATCCGAGCAAGCCGCAGGCAATCTAACCACCGGCAAAAACCAACTCTGACCCTGGCTGGCTCCCAGTACACAGAGCAGGCTCTGGGGATTGCCGAGTCGGTCAAACCATGTGCCAAATGGCCAGGGGTGATGGGAGTCGGGTAGCTGGAGGAATGCAGTTGAGCTCTGATCGAGCTCTGCACCTCTTGGGGCAAGAACGACAACTGCTCTGCCCCAGACCGCAAGGAATCACAGAGAGAGTCGTGAGCACAGCCCAGTCCACCACGCAAACCAGCCTTCCATCGAGTGACTCCAGCTACACTTCCTGCTGCCTCAGGAAAGCAGGATCAAAAGACCCTGCCCGCCCCAGTTTATAGAACATAGAACAATACAGCGCAGAACAGGCCCTTCGGCCCTCGATGTTGCGCCGACCTGTGAACTATTTGCAGCTTGTCCCCCTACGCTATCCCATCATCATCCATGTGCTTATCTAAGGATTGTTCAAATCTCCCTAATGTGGTTGAGTTGACTACATTAGCAGGTGGGACATTCCACGCCCTTACCACTCTCCGAGTAAAGAACCTGCCTCTGACATCTGTCTTAAATCTATCACCCCTCAATTTGTAGCTATGCCCCCTCGTACACACTGACATCATCATCCTAGGAAAAAGTCTCCCACTGTCTACCCTGTCTAATCCTGCGATCACCTTGTATGTCTCTATCAAATCCTCTCTTAGCCTTCTTCTTTCCAATGAGAACAGACCCAAGTCCCTCAGCCTTTCCTCATAAGACCTTCCCTCCAGACCAGGCAACATCCTGGTAAATCTCCTCATTTTTGAGTGGGAGCAGAGGCCGAGTATAAACGAACCCGGAAGACTACAGCTAAGGTAAGACAGTTTGTTTAAAATTACTTACCGGTTGCGGGCAGCGGTGGGTTGTTTTTTTTCCTCTCTCTGCACAGAAAGAGCGGGAGCAGTAGGGGGAGTGACGGCGAGCAGAGGGGCAGCCGGGAAGGAAAGCAGTGAGTATATAAATCAGGAAGGCGGCTAAACCCGAGACTCTACAACTGTAGTATCTCCCACCCACCCTCCGCCTCGAACCTCCTTTAGTACTCTGGTCTTTTAAGGTAAGGATTTTCTATTTCTTTACCAGTGACTGGTTGTAAATTTACTTTTTTTGTATATCTATTAATTCTTTTTTAGGAACAAACTATAGCAGAGAGGTATCAAAGTATTCTAACTCAAACCTGGACAAAGTAACTAAGTAATTAACTAACTAAGCAGAGATGGCTGGGCAGGTGATGTGCTGTAGCTGTATGATGTGGGAGCTGGCTGATCCCATTGTGAACGGCAGTGACCACATCTGCAGCAAGTGTTGGTTGCTGGAAGAACTCCGGATCAGAGTTGATGATCTGGAATCTGAGCTTCAAACACTGCGGCACATCCGGGAGGGGGAGAGTTACCTGGACGCTTTGTTTCAGGAGGCAGTCACACCTGGGAGATTAAGTAATTCACATTCAGCTAGTGATCAGGCACATCAGAGTGTGACTGTAAGTGAGGCAGGTAGGGGGAACCTGAGTTCAGGAGGGCAGGAGCCTCAGCCCTTGACCTTGTCCAACAGGTATGAGATTCTTGCTCCCTGTACAGATGAGGAAAAGGGCTCTGGACAGGATGAGCCACTGACCAAGGCACCATGGTGCAGAAGGCCATTCAAGAGGGGGGAGCAAATAGACAAGTAGTGGTTATAGGGGATTCTATAATTAGGGGGACTGATAGTATCCTTTGCAAGCTGGATCGGGAGTCTCGCATGGTGTGTTGCCCGGTGCCAGGGTGCGGGACATCTCCGACCGGCTTGAAAGGATATTGGAGCAGGAGGGGGAGGATCCAGATGTTGTGGTCCATGTTGGGACTAACAACATAGGCAAGACTAGGGTGGAGGACCTGTTTGGGGATTACAAAGCACTAGGCGGGAAATTGAAGCACAGGTCCTCAAGGGTCATAATCTCCGGATTACTGCCCGAGCCACGTGCCAATTGGCATAGGGATACGAAAATTAGGCAAGTAAATAAGTGGCTACGGGATTGGTGTGGGAAAGAGGGATTCCACTTCATGGGGCATTGGAATTAGTTTTGGAACGGGGGGATCTGTACCGTTGGGATGGTCTCCACCTGAACCGATCAGGTACTAATGTTCTAGCGAAGAGGATAAATAGGGTGGTCAGTAGGACTTTAAACTTCTGAGTTGGGGGAAAGGGAAAGTGAAAGCGACAGGGAGTATGGAGTTAAATGGAAAGATAAGCAGCAGGATAGCATGTGTCCAGGTGGATTTAAACTCGAGGCAGACTGGGAATGCAGCAAAAAGGAAGGATAACTTAGGACATCTTACGACTTCCAATATCTCTAATGATAAGAAAGTTAGCATTAAGGCACTTTACCTGAGTGCTCGTAGCATTCATAACAAAGCAGATGAACTAATGGCACAGATCATCGTGAATGATTATGATGTGGTAGGTATCACAGAGATGTGGTTACTGGGGGGTCAGGACTGGCAGTTAAACCTCCAAGGATTTTCAACTTATCGAAAAGACAGGGAGGTGGGCAGAGGAGGTGGGGGTTGCCTTGTTAGTTAAGAACAAAATCAAATCTATGGCACTGAATGACATAGCGTCGGATGATGTGGAGTCTGTGTGGGTGGAACTGAGGAACCACAAAGGCAAAAAAACCATAATTGGAGTTGTGTACAGACCTCCTAATAGTGGACAGGACCAGGGACGCAACATGTACCGGGAAATAGAGAAGGCATGTCAGAAAGGCAAGGTCACGGTGATCATGGGGGACTTCAATATGCAGGTGGACTGGGTAAATAATGTTGCCAGTGGATCCAAAGAAAGGGAATTCATGGAATGCTTATAGGATGGCTTTTTGGAACAGCTTGTCATGAAGCCCACAAGGGAGCAGGCTATTCTGGACCTAGTGCTTTGCAATGAACCAGTCTCTATAAAAGATCTTAAAGTAAGGGAAACCTTAGGAAGCAGCGATCATAATATGGTAGAGTTCAGTCTGCAGTTTGAAAGAGAGAAGGCAAAATCGGACGTAATGGTGTTACAGTTAAATAAAGGTAATTATGAGGACATGAGAGAGGAACTGACAAAAATAGACTGGAAGCAGAGCCTAGCGGGAAAGACAGTAGAGCAAAAATGGCAGGAGTTTGTGGGTATAATTGAGGACACTGTACAGAGGTGCATCCCCAAGAAAAGAAAGATTATCCGGGGAGGGATTAGACAGCCATGGCTGACAAAGGAAGTCAGGAAATGTATTAAAGAAAAAGAGAGATCCTATAAAGTGGCCAAGAGCACTGGGAAATCAGGAGATTGGGAAGGCTACAAAAACAAACAGAGGACAACAAAGAGAGAAATAAGGAAGGAGAGGATCAAATATGAAGGTAGGCTAGCCAGTAATATTAGAAATGATAGTAAAAGTTTCTTTCAATACATGAGAAACAAACGACAGGCAAAAGTAGACATTGGGCCACTTCAAACTGATGCAGGAAGCCTAGTGATGGGAGATAAGGAAATAGCAGGAGAACTTAACAAGTACTTTGCGTCAGTCTTCACAGTGGAAGACATGAGTAATATCCCAACAATTAAAAGGGAGTCAGGGGGCTGAGTTGAGTATGGTTGCCATTACAAAAGAGATAGTGCTAGAAAAGCTAAAAGGTCTTAAAATTGACAAATCTCCTGGCCCCGATGGGATACATCCTAGAGTTCTGAGAGAGGTGGCTGAGGAAATAGCTGAGGCATTGGTTGAGATCTTTCAAGAGTCACTGGAGTCAGGGAAAGTCCCAGATGATTGGAAGATCGCTGTTGTAAACCCCTTGTTCAAGAAAGAATCAAGACAAAAGATGGAAAATTATAGGCCAATTAGCCTAACCTCTGTTGTTGGTAAAATTCTAGAATCCATCATTAAGGATGAGGTTCCTAAATTCTTGGAAGGGCAGAGTCTGATTAGAACAAGTCAACATGGATTTAGTAAGGGGAGGTCATGCCTGACAAACCTGTTGGAATTCTTTGAAGAGGTGACAAGTAGGTTAGACCAGGGAAACCCAGTGGATATGGTCTATCTAGACTTCCAAAAGGCCTTTGATAAGGTGCCACACGGGAGGCTGCTGAGCAAGGTGAGGGCCCATGGTGTTCGAGGTGAGCTACTGGTATGGATTGAGGATTGGCTGTCTGGCAGAAGGCAGAGAGTTGGGATCAAAGGTTCTTTTTTGGAATGGCAGCCAATGACAAGCGGTGTCCCGCAGGGTTCAGTGTTGGGGCCACAGCTGTTCACATTATATGTTAATGGTCTGGATGAAGGGACTAGGAGCATTCTAGTGAAGTTTGCCGATGATATGAAGTTAGGTGGACAGGCAGGTAGTACTGAGGAAGTGGGAAGGCTGCAGAAGGATCTAGACAGTTTGGGAGAGTGGTCCAGGAAATGGCTGATGGAATTCAACGTGAGCAAATGCGAGGTCTTGCACTTTGGAAAAAAGAATGAAAGCATAGACTACTTTCTAAACGGTGAGAAAATTCGTAAAGCCAAAGTACAAAGGGATCTGGGAGTGCTAGTCGAGGATTCTCTAAAGGTAAACATTCAGGTTGAGACCGTGATTAAGAAAGCGAATGCAATGTTGTCATTTATCTCAAGAGGTTGGAATATAAAAGCACCGTTGTGCTACTGAGACTTTATAAAGCTCTGGTTAGGCCCCATTTGGAGTACTGTGTCCAGTTTTGGTCCTCACACCTCAGGAAGGACATACTGGCACTGGAACGTGTCCAGTGGAGATCCACACGGATGATCCCTGGAATGGTTGGTCTAACATATGAGGAACGGCTGAGGATCCTGGGATTGTATTCATTGGAGTTTAGAAGATTGAGGGGAGATTTAATAGAAACTTACAAGATAACACATGGCTTGGAAAGGGTGGACACTAGAAAATTGTTTCCTTTAGGTGAGGAGACTAGGACCCGTGGACACAGCCTTAGAATTAGAGGGGGTCAATTCAGAACAGAAATGCAGAGACATTTCTTCAGCCAGAAAGTGGTGTGCCTGTGGAATTCATTGCCGCAGAGTGCAGTGGAGGCCGGGACGCTAAATGTCTTCAAGGCAGAGATTGATAAATTCTTGTTGTCTCGAGGAATTAAGGGCTACGGAGAGAACGCTGGTAAGTGGAGTTGAAATGCCCATCAGCCATGATTGAATGGCGGAGTGGACTCGATGGGCCGAATGGCCTTCCTTCCACTCCGATGTCTTATGGTACCTTTTCCAATGCTTCCACATCCTTCCCGAAATATGAGGACCAGAACTGTACACAATATTCCAAATGTGGCCGCATTAGAGTTTTGTACCCTCTTCCACTGGGCAGAAAATACAAAAGTTTGAAAGTACACACCAACAGATTCAAGAAGGTGTCCTTCCCTGCTGTTATCAGCCTTATGAACGGAGCTTACATATACAGAGGAACCTCAATTATCCAGCATTCTTCGATTATCCAAATATCACATTATAGGACAAATCCCCGAAGCTCGGCTAAACTACGTCATCTGGCATTTGATGATCCGGAATTCGATTAACCGAACAAAATACTGCCTTCCCATGACTTTCGAATAATCGAGATTCCTGTGTATTACAGCTATATTCTGCATTCGGTTCCATTACCATGATGTACTTATGTAAGGTATGGTCTGCCTGGATAACACAAACTAATATTTTTCGCTGTATCGCGGTACACGTGACAGTAACAAATTAAATCAAAGTGGGGAGGGTACAAAAAGATCGGAGGCTGCCCATCCAATGCCGACTGCACTTTGACACTGCAGACATCTGAGTAAGTCTCCAGTCTGGAGGCCCGCACAAGGGGACAGGTCAGGACAAACTCCTCCTGCAGCTATTATTTCATTCTCTCTTTGAAGGTGCCGACCAGAGATCCAGAAACCTCATCAGACAAGCCGGAGGTACCCCTCGGGGTCTCTTTGCTGACAGGTGTCTCTCAGTCTCACAGCGACCCACACTCGCCTCCTGCGCGCGTGGTAAAGGCATCATTTCTGGCCTCGGTCTGAAGTCCCTCCCCCAGTTTCCTCCACCCTCGCGGGAACAGTGCCAACCTGACACAGGCCAAAAGTTAACTGGCATCCGGCTCTCTGCACTGCCCCCATTCCAACAGCTCACCAGTGCTGTTTTTGGCAGCCTCAGTGGCTAGGCCCTTTGCAGAGAGAGAGAGAAAAAAAAAACTTGGCTTTGCTGCAAGACTGACTTCACGAGTCCGGAAATAAACCACTGGCTACATGACCAGGAAAGGCACCGAAACCCCAGACAGCCAGTCGTGCCAGGAGGCAACCTTCGGCAACACAAGCGCAGCCCGGAGACCGCTGTCGGTGCTTACCGAATTCCCGCGAGGGGTTCTCATGCGATTTCCCCCTCTCATCAGGAATCCGTGAGATTTGGGAGGTCGGGCAATGCAGCCTTTTCTGTGATCACTGTGTTCCCAGGCCTCAATGCCATCAGACCACGTGCAGGAATCAGTGGAAAGCAAGCAGGACTCGGCACTCTGAAACGTGAATTCGTTCTCTTGTAATTAAACATGCCTGATCGAGTCACAGCTGTACAGCACAGAAACAGACCCTTCGGCCCAACTCATCCATGCCGACCAGATATCCCAACCTCATCCAGTTCCATTTGCCAGCATTTTGCCCATTATCCCTCCAAACCCTTCCTATTCATATACCCATCCCAGATGCTTTCTAAATGTTGTAATTGTACCAGCCTCCATCACTTCCTCTGGCAGCTCATTCCATACACGTACCACCCTCTGTGTGAAAAAGTTGCCCCTCGCTTTTAAATCTTTCCTCTCTCACCTTAAACCTACGCTCTGTAGTCTGGACTCCCCTACCCTGGGGGAAAAGACCTTGGCTATTTACCTTATCCATGCCTCGCATGATTTTATAAACCTCTATAAAAGGTCACCCCTCAGCCTTCGACGCTTCTGGGGAACAGGAAATGACATTACAGGAAATGACATCACCAACCCAAAGAAGCCCAAACACACAAATAGAAAGCAGGAATTTTCAGCAGGGGTTTGCCTGAAGCCCACTGAAGATATTACCTAGTAGGGTGATGAAACGTCTGGAAATGAACCTTCCAGCTCAGTGAGCAAACCGACATCCAGAAGTAGTCCCAGTCTATCCAGCCACTCCTTACAACTCATCCCCTCCAGTCCTGGTAACATCCTTGTAAATCATTTCTGAACCCTTTCCATAACATCTGTCCGAGAGCGGGGCGACCAGAATTGTACACAGTATTTCAAATATGACCTCACCAATGTCTTGAACAGCTGCAACACGATGTCCCAACTCCTGTACTCAATGCTCTGACTAATGAAGGCTAGCATGCCAAACACCACCTTCACCCCCCCGATAGTGGGGAGTTACTGTTCTTAACCGGAGCTTTCTAGTCCAGAGGTAAGGTCCCACCTATTCCAGAGGTGTATCATAGCATGTCCAGGTAGGTCATTTAAAATAAGGCTCTTGTTGAACAGTGGTAGTGTCTCTACCTGTGGGCCAGGAGGCCTGGGTTCAAGTCCCACCCACCCTGTAAGTGCGTCAAAACATCCCTGAATAACTTGATTCAAAAATACCCACAACCCTGGTTGTTTAGTCTGTTCAGGGCATTGTTAGTCACTCTCAGCCTACCCACCGGCAAGGAACCTCAAATCCAATCTAAAATCCAAGAATAGAGATGCGGACTCCACATCAGCAAAATAAAACAGGTATTCCAACGATAATCACTGCAATTTCATTCCAAAAGACTTGCATTGAAGGGACACTTCCAATGACCACTGGATGACTTGTGAAGCTCTTTACTGCCAACAAAGTCACATAGAAACGTAGAAAATAGGAACAAGAGGATATTCAGCACTCAAAGGCTGCCCCACCATTCAACGTGATCGTAGCTGATCATCCAACACCGCCTTCTGCTCCTGGTTTCTCCCTAAACCCCTTCATCCTAAAACTACGCCTCACTCCTTCCTGAAAATATTCAATGTTTTGGACGCGACCGCGCTCTGCAGCAGAGAATTCCACAGGCTCGCCACTCTCTGGGTGAAGACGGACCTCCTCATCCGAGTCCTATATCGGACGCTCTGCTATAACGCGCGATTCACCAATGCAAATTCGCTGTAACGCGACCGATGAATTAGGGACGCTGTTTCTAAAGCGCGAACGTTTTAAACATGACGATTACATCGCCAACACTCAGCGCTGGCTCTAAAGCGCAGTTTTTCTATAACATGGAGTTGCACAAGTACACAACCATCACGTTACAGGATTACTACCTGTATGACCTACCCTGTAACCTTAGACTGTGACCCCTGGCTCTTGATTCCCTGGTTCTCAGGAACACACTTCCTGTGTTAACCCGGTTGTTTCCTGTTTGACTTTTACAGGTTTCTAGGAGATTCCCACTTCATTCTTCGAAGCTCCAGTGCATCCAGTCCCAACTGATCTATTCTCTCTTCAGACGTCAGTCCTGCCAACCCAGGAATCAGTCACACACCCGGTCTTCAAACGCCAAGAGCACAATTATCCACATTGCAAATTACTGTATGTTGTCAACCAAAAGTCAGTCAACATTTTGTAACCCAAGATAGCCAGGTAATAGCAACTTTGTACACTTTTCACTGTCACTTGAGCATATGTGACAATAAAATCAAATTCTAATTGATAAATACAAATTTGAAAATCTAATTTCAGAGTTAAAGTTCACGTGTGTCCTACTTATTTAAAATGTTCTTTAAAAAGTACAAAAGGATTTGGTGTAAAACATTTTAAACCAAATTTAATGGGACTCTTATAATCCTAACATGTTGATGAATTTTGTTCCATTTTCTCACTAGGAAAATGATTTAATGTCAACAATGCTGGGGTTTCCTTTCAGAAACAGTGACCGACATATTGTTTCCCCGACCCTACACCATCCAAATGATAAAATGTCAGAAAGCACGGGAGGAAACTGCACTCTCAAGTCAAGGGCACTTTAGGGGCTCCTCTCCACGAAGACCGTGGTTACGGGTCAACATTGTGGTGTCACAGGCCTTGCTTGTAACCGCTGGGAGCTGCTAGTGAACTGGAGAGTTTGTCAGAGAAAGCTTAACACCGGTCGCTAAGGATTCCCCCTTCCCCCACTCCCTGGGCCTAAAACTGGCCTATTCCGGCCTCGATCAGTCAATGCAGCTTGACCTCTTGGGTTTGACATTTGCACTCTGACCCTCAGCCCATTCATTCCACACAGTTACTCACGGATTGCTGCCAAGAATAGGAAAAGCAGGGAGTGGAATTTTCCCAAATCTATCACATTCGACAGATCATTAATGCAAATCAAGCAACTACTGTTTCAAAAATAAAAATCCCACTCTCTCCAGAGAGGGGTGAGAGTGAGGTAGGAGTGAATAGTATTTTACAAAACTTACATCAAGACAACAGAAGCCTACAGCAGAGACCCGCGACTCCTGTCATTTTACCTCCGATTTCCTTCATCTTTCTTTTTAAGCAGACATCCCCCATTTAGTTGCTGGCAAGTGAAATCAGGATTGCCCTGGTCGGAGGAAGCCCCTTTTCTAAAGGGGACAGACACTTAACGTCCCAACAATATCCCAAGTGCTCCCTCCCTTTCACAGCCCAACTTCTGCTGTTGTTCAAGTTAATAGCATTTGTAGTCTGAATAGTGGAACATGCTTGAGGGGCCGAATGACTCCTATCTGGATTCCGACGTGGCATCGAGGGAGTGCCACACAGTTATTTGATGAGATACCTAAACCCGCTGCCCCAACCCCCTCACTCACAAAAGGCTGGGTGCGGGGGGGGGGACAAACACAATTTTGCGCTGTCCTGATCCAGGCAAAGCCAAATGGTAACGGCTGGTCTTTGACTGCAATGTTGCTCGTGGGATCTTGCTACGCTCACCGAATGGCTGCCCTGTTCTTCTACATTTGCAGCAGTGATCCCACTTCAAGGAAGTTTTAAGCTGACATAGTGGCACTACCCCTTTAAGAGAGTTGAAAGGCCAGCAGAGCTCCCTGACATCGCACAAGGTGTTCCGAACAAGGTAACAATGCAACAATTTGTCAAAGAGCTCGATTAGCTGGGTTGCCTGGATTCAAAACCCAATTCAAATTCAAGCCAATCAGTTTAAATTATGCCCCAAGATACCAAACTCCAATCAAGTTCGAATTTAGTATTTTGACAATATTAAAACCTATGAAACAATCCAATGTTTGGGGTCTAAGTATCAGACAGGTTGAATAGTTAGTCAGAGCGGCATAAAGTCATAGAGATGTACAGCATAGAAACAGACCCTTCGGTCCAACCCGTCCATGCTGACCAGATATCCCAACCCAATCTAGTCCCACCTGCCAGCACCCAGCCCATATCCCTCCAAACACTTCCTATTCATATACCCATCCAAATGCCTCTTACATGTTGCAATTGTACCAGTCTCCATCACATCCTCTGGCAGCTCATTCCATACACGTACCACCCTCTGTGTGAAAACGTTGCCCTGTCAGTTTCTTTTATATCTTTCCCCTCTCACCCTAAACCTATTCCCTCTAGCTCTGGAATCCCCGACCTCACTGAAAAGACTTTGTCTATTTACCCTATCCATGCCCCTCATAATTTTATAAACCTCTATAAGGTCATCTTTCCACCTCTGACGCTCCAGGGAAAACAGCCCCAGTCTGTTCAGCCTCTCCCTGTAGCTCAGATCCTCCAACCCTGGCAACATCCTTGTAAATCTTTTCTGAACCCTTTCAAGTTTCACAACATCTTTCCGATAGGAAGGAGACCAGAACTGCATGCAATATTCCAACAAGAGAACTGCCAAAAGACCAACAGATGGTAAGACCTCTCTGAGAGGTACCTGCCTGGCAAAGGAGTTCGCTCAGAAGGAAACATTGACACCGATCTGGAGAGCAAATCTCCAGGGGAAGGTACAAAGTGAAGATTCGACAGCTGGCTGTTTCTGAAATTTGAATTTTTTTGTAAATCCTGATCGGGGGTTTTAATCGGACAAGTACTATAGAGGGGGAGGAAAAAGATAGGTTCAGGGAAAGGAGTTGTAAATAGTTGTTAGTTAATTCTTCTTTGTTAGACAAAAAAATTAAAGTTGTTAACTTTTACTTTAAATAGCGACTTTTGGGATAGTACTTTGCCTCTCGAATATTCACAGGTTACAGCACGAGGTAAATCTTTTCGGTGTGGCTTGTTTAAATTAGCAGAGGGATTTACCCCGTGTCATAACAGAAGTTTTGTTATCTGTGACCCTTTGCAATCTCTCAAGATGCTGCAAGAGGACAGGTTTATGTGGGACGTAGAGCACAGGAACAGGCCATTTGGCCCACCCTGTTCATGCCTATGTTTATGATCCACTGTTGCCACCTCCTACCTTTCCTCAGGGAAGTCGACGAATGACAAGCCTTTATTGTCTTCCCCTTCATAAGCTGCTTCAGAACAAAAGAACAGCACAGCCCGGGAACAGGCCCTTCGGCCTTCCAAGCCTGTACTGACACATGGCACCTTCTAACCTGGAGAAGTTTTGCTTCTGTATGTCCATATACCCCTATTCCTTACCTAGCGCATGTCAGTCAAGATGCCTCTTAAATTTTGCTATTGTAGCCAGCTCACTGGCAGCGTATTCCTGGCACTTACACCCTCTGTGTAAAAAAGGAAATTGCCTCTCATCTCCTTTAAATGCTCCATGTTTCACTCTAAATCTACATTCCCTAATAACTGACATTTCTCCCCTGGGAAAAAGACTCCAACTATCCACTCTGTCCTTGCCTCTCATAATTTTGTAAACTTCGATCAGGTCACACCTCATCCTTCAACGTGCAAGTCAATCCAATCTCTCCTCACAGCTAATACCCTCCAGACCAGGCAACGTCCTGCTAAAGCGTTTCTGTACCCTCTCCAAAATCTCCACATCCTTCTAGAGGCATGGAGACCACAACTGTATGCAATATTCCAAACGTGGTCCAATTAAGGTCATTAAAAAGGAAACTAACCCAGTTGTAAATGCACCTATACCTCATCCTTGCCCCTCTCTAGACAGAAAGGCTTCTATCTGAAGTCTGTACTAGCTTTCTTAGCAACGTTTTAAACTTCGATGGCCTCTTGTTCTGCTCCTCCCCAGAAGAGGGAACATTCTCTCTGTATTTGCTCTATCAATGACTTTTTTTTTTATGGTCACCTCTCAGCCTTAAGAAATTTCTTCCAAGTAGTCACAGCAGCGCAGCCTTTGCGGAATTGTCTGCCTCTCCCAGGTTCTGGATTAATGTGGCTGGAAAAGCACAGCAGTTCAGGCAGCATTCAAGGAGCAGTAAAATCGACGTTTTGGGCAAAAGCCCTTCATCAGGACAGAGGGCCCTGAGGCGGTTAAAGATTAGATTCCCTACAGTGTGGAAACAGGCCCTTTGGCCCACCAAGTCCACACCGACCCGCCGAAGCGCAACCCACCCAGAACCATTTCCCTCTTAACAGTAACACTAGTGGGCAATTTAGCATGGCCAATTCGCCTGACCTGCACATCTTTGAACTGTGGGAGGAAAACCCGCAGACACGGGGAGAATGCGCAAACTCCACACAGAGAGTCACCTGAGGCTGGAACCGAACCTGTGACCCCCTGGTGCTGCGAGGCAGCAGTGCTAACCACTGAGCCACCATGCCGCCCTTAAAGGTGCACCCAAAAAACAGGGGAGTGGGGTATCCGAATCCAAACAGAACAGGGCCCCGACACGGTAATCCCAATCCTGAAAATGCAGATTCACCCAGGGGTGGAAGCTAAAACATGGCTGACAACGGTTAGGGGAGATAAACAGCCTAATGGTATTAGCACTGAATTGTTAATCCAGTGACCCAGGAAATGTTCTGAGGACCCAGGTTCGAATCTCAACACGGACAATGGTGGAATTTGAGTTCAGGAACAAAAATTAAGAGTCCAATGTCGACCATGAATCCATTGTCGTTGTTTGGGAAAAACTCAACTGGTTCACTAACGTCCTTTAAAAGGTGGAAAACTGCCATTCTTTACAACAAACGGGGAGAACTGCAGATCAGAAACAAAAACACAGATTGCTAGAAAAACTCAGCAGCATCTGTGGAAAGAAATCAGTGAAAATTTCAGGTCTCGTGATCCTTCCTTCCTTGTTGCCAGCCTTTCCTTATGACTCCAGACCCACGGCAACATGAACATAGAACAGTACAGGCCCTTGGGCCCACAATGTTGTGCCGAGCATTTATTTTAATCTAAGATCAACCTAACCGACACGCCCCTCAATTTACTGCCATCCATGTGCTTGTCCAGCAGTCGCTTAACATGTCCCTAACCTCTACTGCCACACTGACAGTGCATTCCATGCACCCACCACTCTGTGTAAAGAACCTAAATATTGTTGACTCTTCAATGCCCTCTGGCCAATTAAGGGCAGGTGATAAATGGTGATCTAGTGGCACCCACATCTCTTAGAGTCATAGAGATGTACAGCACGGAAACAGACCCTTCAGTCCGACCAGGTATCCCAACCCAATCTAGTCCCACCTGCCTCACCCGGCCCATATCCCTCCAAACCCTTCCTATTCATATACCCATCCAAATGCCTCTTAACTGTTGCAATTGTACCAGCCTCCACCACTTCCTCTGGCAGCTCATTCCATACCCGTACCACCCTCTGTGCAAAAAAGTTGCCCCTTAGGTCTCTTTTATATCTTTCCCCTCTCACCCTAAACCTATGCCCTCTAGTTCTGGACTCCCCCACCCCGGGGGAAAAAATGACTTTCTCTATTTACCCTATCCATGCCCCTCATAATTTTGTAAACCTGTATTAGGTCTCCCCTCAGCCTCCGACACTCCAGGGAAAACAGCCCCAGCCTGTTCAGTCTCTCCCTGTAGCTCAGATCCTCCAACCCTGGCAACATCCTTGTAAATCTTCTCTGAGCCCTTCCAAGTTTCACAACATCTTTTCGATAGGAAGGAGACCAGAATGGCAGGCAATATTCCAACAGTGGCCTTGTTTTAAAAAAAAGAGAAACAAGCAGGCCGGCAAACAGTCCAGAGAAACCCCAAAGCACTCCCCCCTCACCATTTCTCAAGACAGGTGTACGGCTCGGCATTGCCAAAACAAATACTACTTCATTGAACACATCCGTGTGGTCAAGGCAAAATCAGGGCCTCGCTTTTCATTTCCCGAAGCACACTCTCCAGAAAGCGCCCATAGAGAGGTTTCCTCTACAGATGGCGATCTGTTTTTATTTCACAAGCATCTGATGAACAATAGAAAGCAGAGGGACAGATGGTGAGTACTGAATAGGCCACTGCGTTATCACTGGGAGGGGCCACATTTTGCATGGAGATGCTAAATTTTACAGTGCCTGGGAAAAATCCAAGGCCGCACATCAATAAGCCCCTCACCACGGAGTCTATTTACCTCTTTTCCCGCCCTGGTAACGAGAGCTGGGGGAGGGTCTCCCATTTATCAACAGCCGAATTGACAGGAGGAGTTAGGAACTGAACCCATAGAGAATTCTTCAGACATGGAAGTGGGGGGGAAAGAAAAAAGGCAATCACTTGGAAACAAAAAGGGACTTTGAAAAGAGAAGAAAAAAGGAGGGGGGGGGGGGGGTTACAGGAAAGTGGACTGCAAAAAGGAGCCCAGTTGAGGAATCTGCTCCAGTGAAGAAACAATGGGAGACAAAAAAAAATCCTTATTCCGCGCGGGATTGCTCGTTATTCTCTGCAAACACGTTGAAATGCACAGGAGCGTTTTAAAAACCCGAGGGGCACCTGCAAATGTTTCGAAACTTGGTTCGTCAACAGCGAGCCCATGCCTTTCCGTTCTAGCGGAATTCATCTCGGGTTTCCATTTGTTAAACTTTAGCTGCAGGACCACTTCGAGGGGGCTGGGGGAGGGAGTCCCGCTCCCTTGAGCTGAGGAAATGAGCATTTAGGTGCAACAATAAATCGCAATTATGGAGTTTCTTTAATTCAGTCAAGTGTCACAGGATGCTTTAGAGGAGAGCGATCATTGGGATTTTTTTGTGAAGTTAAGTATGGATCCGGAATAATCAAAACAAAAACAAAAAGGCCAAGTCTGAACTGCTCAGGTCCCCTTTCACTCTAAGTGGTGTTGGTCTTCTATCTCCCCAGTCATTGACGGAGGCCGTTTGGTCCATCAAGGCCACACCGACCCTCCAAAGAGCATCCCACCCAGGTGGATGGGCAAGTAGTATTGAGGAGACAGACCAACAAAACTGCAGATGCTGGAATCCAAAACAGACAGGCAGGAGGCTGGGGGAACACAGCAAGGCAGGCAGCATCAGGAGGCCGGGGGAACACAGCAAGGCAGGCAGCATCAGGAGGCTGGAGGAACACAGCAAGGCAGGCAGTATCAGGAGGCTAGGGGAACACAGCAAGGCAGGCAGTATCAGGAGGCTAGGGGAACACAGCAAGGCAGGCAGCATCAGGAGGCTGGAGGAACACAGCAAGGCAGGCAGCATCAGGAGGCTAGGGGAACACAGCAAGGCAGGCAGCATCAGGAGGCTGGAGGAACACAGCAAGGCAGGCAGCATCAGGAGGCTGGGGGAACACAGCAAGGCAGGCAGTATCAGGAGGCCGGGGGAACACAGCAAGGCAGGCAGCATCAGGAGGCCGGGGGAACACAGCAAGGCAGGCAGTATCAGGAGGCTGGAGGAACACAGCAAGGCAGGAGGAACACAGCAAGGCAGGCAGTATCAGGAGGCCGGGGGAACACAGCAAGGCAGGCAGCATCAGGAGGCTGGGGGAACACAGCAAGGCAGGCAGTATCAGGAGGCCGGGGGAACACAGCAAGGCAGGCAGCATCAGGAGGCCGGGGGAACACAGCAAGGCAGGCAGTATCAGGAGGCTGGAGGAACACAGCAAGGCAGGAGGAACACAGCAAGGCAGGCAGTATCAGGAGGCCGGGGGAACACAGCAAGGCAGGCAGCATCAGGAGGCTGGGGGAACACAGCAAGGCAGGCAGCATCAGGAGGCCGGGGGAACACAGCAAGGCAGGCAGCATCAGGAGGCTGGGGGAACACAGCAAGGCAGGCAGCATCAGGAGGCCGGGGGAACACAGCAAGACAGGCAGTATCAGGAGGCTGGGAGGAACACAGCAAGGCAGGCAGCGTCAGGAGGCTAGGGGAACACAGCAAGGCAGGCAGTATCAGGAGGCTAGGGGAACACAGCAAGGCAGGCAGCATCAGGAGGCTGGAGGAACACAGCAAGACAGGCAGTATCAGGAGGCTGGGAGGAACACAGCAAGGCAGGCAGCATCAGGAGGCTGGAGGAACACAGCAAGGCAGGCAGTATCAGGAGGCTAGGGGAACACAGCAAGGCAGGCAGCATCAGGAGGCTGGAGGAACACAGCAAGGCAGGAGGAACACAGCAAGGCAGGCAGTATCAGGAGGCCGGGGGAACACAGCAAGGCAGGCAGCATCAGGAGGCCGGGGGAACACAGCAAGACAGGCAGTATCAGGAGGCTGGGAGGAACACAGCAAGGCAGGCAGCGTCAGGAGCCTAGGGGAACACAGCAAGGCAGGCAGCATCAGGAGGCTGGGGGAACACAGCAAGGCAGGCAGCATCAGGAGGCTGGAGGAACACAGCAAGGCAGGCAGTATCAGGAGGCCGGGGGAACACAGCAAGGCAGGCAGCATCAGGAGGCTAGGGGAACACAGCAAGGCAGGCAGCATCAGGAGGCTGGGGGAACACAGCAAGGCAGGCAGCATCAGGAGGCCGGGGGAACACAGCAAGGCAGGCAGTATCAGGAGGCCGGGGGAACACAGCAAGGCAGGCAGCATCAGGAGGCTAGGGGAACACAGCAAGACAGGCAGTATCAGGAGGCCGGGAGGAACACAGCAAGGCAGGCAGCGTCAGGAGGCTAGGGGAACACAGCAAGACAGGCAGTATCAGGAGGCCGGGAGGAACACAGCAAGGCAGGCAGCGTCAGGAGGCTAGGGGAACACAGCAAGACAGGCAGTATCAGGAGGCCGGGAGGAACACAGCAAGGCAGGCAGCGTCAGGAGGCTAGGGGAACACAGCAAGGCAGGCAGCATCAGTAGGTGGAGAAGTCACGCTTCAACAAAACAACTCCTCCACCTCCTGATGCTGCCTGGCAGGTAGTGTTGAGGAAACAGGGAGGTCAGAGAAGATCCTTGAATCCCTACAGTGTGGAAACAGGCCATTCAGCCCTTTGAATCCACAGCTGAAGAACCTACGCCCCTACCCCGGTAACCCTGCATTCTCTATGGCTAAACCACCTAGCTTGCACATCCCTGGGCACTATGGTCAACTTTAATATGGCTAACCCACCTAACCTGCACATCTTTGGACTGTGGGAGGAAACCGACACAGACACAGGGAGAATGTGTGAGATTTGCACAGTCACCGGAGGCTGGAATCAAACCTGGGTCCCTAGTGCTGTGAGGTAGCAGTGCAAACCACTGAGCCATCGTTTGCAGGACCTGCATTTACTGCCTATTCTGAATGATTGAGTTGAAAGTGCCTTGCTAGACCATTTCAGAGGCCAGTCAGAGACATCACTGTGGATCTGGAGTCACAAAGGGCCTAGGCCAGAGCAGACCATAAGGCCAATTTCCTTTCAGTTTATACAGTGCGGTCACCACTACTTAAAATTTTAAATTCAAGGCTTATTTAATTAAACGAACATAAAAGCATTAGCTGCAGTGGTGAGGTTTGGATGTTTCTGTCTGGATCATTAGTCTGGCTCTCTGGATGACAAAACCATAAGGTAGCCTTTCCTTTCACTCGTGGGATCTCTGTAAAGGCTGTCTCTGAGGAGTCACACTGCACTGGAAGCTCGGTTTCTCCCTCCGCAGATATCGCCAGACCTGCTGAGTTTCTCCGGCACATTCTGCTTTTATTTCAGGTCTCCAGCACCTGCAGAATTTTGCCTTTATTTCCGACAGTCTGGTCAGCCTGCAGGGCTCCCACAACAAACAATGGGGGGAGGCGATGGCCTGGTGGACAGTAAATCCAGAGACCCAGGTGATGTTGTGTGCCTGAACGGCAGATGGCCGAATTTGAGCTCAATAAAAAGTCTGGAACTTCGAGACTAGTGAAGGCCACCATCCATTGCCAATTATTGGAAAGTCCCATCTGGTTCACCAATGTCCTTTCGGGAAGGAAATCTACCATCCTGGTCTGTCACTCCTGACCCACAGTAACGTGGTTGACTCGAAACTGCCCCCTGGGATGGGCAATAAATGCTGACCCAGCCAGCAATGCTCTCGTAACGGAAGTAAAGATGAAGCCAAAAGGTTATTTGAAAAATTGTGCATGCTCTGTCAGCATCCCATACAAAGAGGCGAAAATTCTTAGCGAAGGTGGATGGGTGATACATCATAGAACACAGAAAATTTAAACGCAGTACAGGCCCTTCAGCCCTCAATGCTGCACCAACCAGTGAAACCAATCTGAACTCCGCCTAACCGAGACTATTCCATTGTCATCCGTATGTTTATGGAATGACCATTTAAATGCCCTTAAAGTTGGCAGGTCCATTAGTGTTCCACACCCTCACTACCTTCTGAGTAAAGAACCTGTCTCTGACAACTATCTTATACAGTATCTATCACTCCTCAAATTATAGCTATGCCCCACTCCCGCAGTAGCCATCACCACCTGAGGAACAAGGCTCTCACACTGTCCACCCTATCTAATCCTCGGATCATCTTGTATGCCTCTATTAAGTCACCACAGACCTACTGCAGTTTAAACCGACTCCCCTTCTTAATATGTTAGCATGTCAACCACCTCAGTCAATCAGGACTCTCACTGAGCAAGTCCCCAAATGGAATAGATGGGGGAGGGATGCAAATTAAAGCAATCAGCATAGAAAGGATTGTGGGACCAGCCCAGACGTCAAGGCCCCATTTGCGCAGATGTCCTACAGAAACACTAATGTCAAGGGGATTCGCATAACTGACCTCCCAAAGCCGTCTCACAGGGCAACAAAGTTAATTGAGGCCTGACCATGTGACCGAGTGGCAGCACAGCCTTCACTCGGATGATCTCTCTCTCTCTCACGATTAGCATGCACACACAGAAGTTTGGAAGTGAAGAGAATCACACACAAAAAAGAAACACACACCAGCAGCAGCAGCAGCAGCAACGGTGGGCTCTTCAACTGTCTGCTGTCACAACGGGGGAAAGTTTTCTTCTTGTCTCTTCTCCTTACCTCCCCCTTCGTCCTGCAACTTTCTAAAGGCTGGGGGCTGGGGGGGGGGGGGGGGGGGGGTGATGAGAGGAGGGGAAGAGAAAGCCAAAGCAAGAACCAGCCTTCATAAAACAGGGCCTAGTATGTGTGGAGGACAAAGGACTAATCCATAATAGATTTACCCACTTGACAATGGAACGACCCCAGCACACAGCTTTCCTGAGTTCTAAATGCCTCGTGGAATCATCTTGTTTCAGAAGGGACAGCTAGGTTTGAGGGGCCAAACAGGAGTTTGAGGGGCTACTGTGAGTTAAAAGCATGGAAAATTAAGACAATCCCTCCCCATCATGCACTCTCCCACCCCCAGCTGTACAGCACCAATGCAGCACGAGTAGGCTATTCAGCCCATCCTCTCCACCATTCATCTGATTACTCTCAACTCCCATGTTCTTGACTTTACCCATCATCACTCGATTCCCTTACCAAAATCCTATCTCGGTCTTGAACATATTTAACAGCCCAGTGTCTACAAGCACTTTGCGGTAAAGAACTCCACAGTCTCAACAACCCTCAGATAAGAAATTCCTCCTCACTTCCATTTTTAAAATGTGCAACCCCTTACTCTGAGCTGATGTCCTGTGGCCCTAGTTCTTTGAGGAAGTGACCACGTTGATAGATGAAGGAAGGGCTGTTGATGTCATACACACGGACTTTAGTAAGGTGCTTGATAAGGTTCCCCATAGTAAACTAATGGGGAAAGTGAAGTCATATGGCGTGCAGGGTGTTCTAGCTAGGTGGATAAAGAACTGGTTGAGCAACAGGAGACAGAGTAGTAGTTGAAGGGAGTTTCTTGAAATGGAGAAAGGCGACCAGTGGTGTTCCACAGGGGTCAGTTTTGGGGCCACTGTTGTTTGTAGTATACATAAATGATCTGGAAGAGGGCACTGTTGGTATGATCAGCAAGTTTGCAGATGACATGAAGATTGGTGGAGTAGCAGAAAGCATAGGGGGCTGTCAGAGAATACAGGAGGATATAGATAGACTGGAGAGTTGAGTGGAAAAGTGGCAGATGGAATTCAGTCCAGACAAATGGGATGGGATGCATTTAGGCAAGACTATTTCTGGAGCAAATTATACAATAAACGAAAGAGCCCTGATGAGCAGAGAGATCTGGGAGTGCAGGTCCATTGTACCCTGATGGTTGCTGCACAGGTGGATAGAGGGGTCAAGAAGGCATATAGTATGCTTGCCTTCATCGGACGGGGTATTGAGTATAAGAGCTGGCAGGTCATGTTAAAATTGTGCAAGACTTTGGTTCGGCTGCATTTAGAATACCTGTGTACAGTTCTGGTCACCACATTACCAAAAGGATGTGGACGCTATGGAGAGGGTGCAGAGGTTTATGAGGATGTTGCCTGGTATGGAAGGTGCTAGATATGAAGAGAGATTGAATAGGTTAGAGTGGTGCTGGAAAAGCACAGCAGGTCAGGCAGCATCCGAGGAGCAGGAAGGTTAGGTTTCATGAGAAAAATGGAGTTTGAGGGGGGACTTGATTGAGGTTTACAAAATCATGAAGGGACAGACAGGGTGGATAGAGACCAGCTTTTCCCCAGGGTGAAGGATTCAACAATGAGAGGTCACGCTTTCAAGGCAAGAGGTGAAAAGTTTAAGGGGGATACATGCGGCAATTACTTCGCACAGAGGGTGGTGGGTGTTTGGAATGCGTTGCCAGAAATAGGCATGGTAGATTCACTTAAGATACCTCTGGACAGATGCACGAGTAAATGGGGAGCAGAGGGGTACAGATGCTTAGGTTCAGACAGTTGAGTTGGATCAGTTCAGACTTGGAGGACCGAAGGGCCTGTTCCTGGGCTGTAAATTTTCTTTGTTCTAGACTGTCCCATGGGGGGGGGAATAAACTCTCTGCATCTATCCTGTCAACTTCTCGAAGAATCTGATGCGTGGCAATATGGTTGCCTCCCACTTTTCTAAATTACGAGGAGTACAGGCCCAACCTACTCAACCTCCCCTCAGACAGAGTCTCCATACCTAGGTCAACCTCATGAACCTTCCCATTGGGCCTCCTCCAATGCCAGTTTATCTTACCTTAGATAAAAGGGACCCACAAACTGCTCAGTGTTCCAGCTGCAGTCGAACCAGTACCTTGCATAGTTTTAGCAAAACCTCCCTATTTTTATACTCCATTTCCATTGAAAGGGAAAGCCAACGCGCCACTTGCCCTCCCTCTTATGCACTAACCTGGACGCTAGCTTTGTATGAGTCATGCACCAGGAATCCTTGGTTCTGCAACTTTCTGCATTCTCTCGCTGTTCAACAATATTCAGCTCCTCTCTACTTCTTTTCAAATACAGAACCTCACCACCCACAACCCCTCCTCCCCCCAAATTCTACTGGTCAAACTTGTGCCCACTCACTCCACCTGTCTATATCACTCTAAACTGCACGTCAATCTGCCAAGTTAATATAAAGCATCATTTTGACCATGGATTGACTGGAATGAGTTGATGGGAGTGCGAGAGAAATCTGTTCTATTTCACCTCCTATTAAAGACACGATATTCCAAATGTAACGCGAGTCATTGAGATGTACAGCACAGAAACAGACGCTTCGGTCCAACTTATCCATGCCGACCAGATATCCCAAATCAATCTAGTCCCATTTGCCAGCACTTGGCCCATTTCCCTCTAAACCCTTCCCATTCATATACCCATCCGGATGCCTTTTCAATGTTGTAATTGTACCAGCCTCCACCACCTCCTATACCAGTTCAATCCACATGTGCATCACCTCGTTTGTGAAAAAGATGTCCCTTAGGTCCCTTTTAAATCTTCCCCCCCACCCCCCCGCCCCCAACCTTAAACCTATGCCCTCTAGTTGTGAATGCCCCTATCCTGGGGAAAATGCCTTGCCTACTCACCCTATCAATGCCCATCATGATTTGATATTTTGGAGGTTCTAGTGTTGGACTGGGGTGGACAAAAGTTAAAAATCACACAACACTGGGTTATAGTCCAACAGGTTGATTTGAAAACACTAGCGTTTGGAAGGGTGCTCTTTCAGTAGGTGGTTGTGGGGTATCATTTTATAAACCTCTATTAAGGTCGTTTCTCAGCCTGCAATGTTGCAGGGAAAACAGCCCCAGCCTGTTCAGCCTCTCCCAATAGCTCAAACCCTCCAAGCCCAGCAGCATCCTTGTAAATCTTTTCTGAACCCTTTCAAGTTTAACAACATCCTTCCTGTACCATGGAAGCCAGAACTGAATGCAGCGCACCAAAGGTCCTGTACAGTTGCAATATGATCTCCCAACTCCTAAATTCAATGCACTGACCAATAAAGGCAAGTGTACCAAAAGCCTTCCTCACTAACCAGCTGTGATGCCACTTTCAAGGACCTATAAACCTGCACCCATGGGTCAAGGCTTATAAACTTAATTCATACTGGCTGCAAAATTAGACAGTCCCACCACTCAACATCATGAAGGGTCTAGATACAATGGATAATCCACCTAGATACAGTGAATAACAATGGTCCCATTGTTTGAGGACCAGAGGACCCTGGAACTGAAATAACTAGAGAGGGAGAGTCAGGGGAGCAAGCCTTGCAGTTCACCAGCTTCACCCGCAATGGGCCCATCTCCTGGAAGGAGAGAGAGCGTGGTGAACGGGCAGCAGGGTTTCGGATACCCTTGTGTTGACGGAGACTAACACAGCAGCGTTCCGACAGAAGTGCGTCGGAACAAAGGACAGAGGATGAGGACCCGAGCTGCAGATCAGCCGAGGAGGAGAAAATGGAACCTGGAAATGTGTCAGACGGAAATGACCGGTCTCAGTGATGAGGTGGGCATTTCATGCAAGGATATAACGTTAGCACTGAAACAATAGAGAAGGGGCAGATTGAGCACTCGGAAACCGCACACCTTTGTTACTACCCTCCTGCAGTTTTTAAAGTGTACTCAGCATCGTGACTGGATTACAGTGAAATGAATTGTTCGTCAACAACATTGCGTTTGCTGTTTTGTATTTACTAGGTGTGTTGGCAGCTTGTGGAGACTAATTAGCACTTTGTTTGCGCAAGGCACTGCTGATGGGTTAGATTCAGCAGCATCTGACACTCTTCCAGCAGACAGGGTGAAGGGTTCTACATCCCATCTCCAAAGTGAGACAGTGATGTTGGAGTGACGCTGTGTGGCACTGTGCCAGGGAATAGTTCAAGACCATCTCTGTGATGGGCTTGGGTGGGCACATGCACACAGGAATCAGATCTCTCCTCTCCAGCTCCAAGTGTTTTGCAGCATCCAGAGGAATTATAGTGGGCACGCAGGGGGAGTCAAAAGTCACTCACTTGCTTTTCCTTGATTCGAAACCATGAGTACATACTGTGAACAGCTGGGCTCCGACATGTAGTTCCTTCATCTAAACCGTGAACATATAACATCTCAGAATTTGCAGATGACACAAAGCTGGGTGGAAGGGTGAGCTGTAAGGAGGATGCAGAGATGTCCAAATATGTGCAGGCTAGGTGGATTGGCAATGCCAAATTGCCCATAGCACCCAGGGATGTGTAGAATGGGTGGAGGGGCCATGCTACATTGCCCATAGCACCCAGGGATGTGCCGACCAGATACCCTCTGTAAATCAAGTCCCATTTGCCAGCTTTTAGCCCATATCCCTCCAAACCCTTCCTATTCATATACCCACCCAGCTGCCTTTTAAATGCTGCAATTGTACCAGCCTCCACCACTTCCTCTGGCAGCTCATTCCATACACTCACCACTGTCAGTGTGAAAAAGTTGCCCCTTAGTTCCCTTTTAAATCTTTCCCCTCTTAAAGTAGCTCTGCAAGATGTTTCCATTTATGATTTGGAGATGCCGGTGTTGGACTGGGGTGTACGTTGTTAAAAATCACACAACACCAGGTTATTGTCCAACAGGTTTAATTGGAAGCACACCAGCTTTTGGAGTGACGCTCCTTCATCAGGTGAAAGAAGTGAAACTATCACTGTATTCTAACAGATGAAAGGCTTAACAGACAATCAATTTTTTAATGTATAATTTCAGTTACATCACACTAAATTTTTGCCATAAATTCTGTGATACAATCTAGCCCTCCACAGTCACCTGATGAAGGAGCGACGCTCTGAAAGCTAGTGTGCTTCCAATTAAACCTGTTGGACTATAACCTGGTGTTGTGTGATTTTTAACTTTGTTTCCATTTAGGTCATTATAAAGTCCATTGAATCCCCTACAGTGTGGGAAAAGGCCCTTCAGCCCAACAAGTCCATCTCGACCCTCCAAAACGTTACCCACCCAGACCCATTCCCCTACCCTATGACTCTACATTTCCCCCTGACTAATGCATCGAACCTACACATCCCTGAACACTATGACAATTTAGCATGGCCAATTCATCCTAACCTGCATATCTATTGTGGGAGGAAACCGGAGCACCCAGAGGAAGCCCACGCAGGCACAGGGAGAGTGTACAAACTCCACACAGACAGACAGTCACCCAAGGGTAGAATCAAACCCGGGTCCCTGGTGCTGAGAGGTAGCAGTGCTCACCACTGAGCCGCCCATTATCCAGTCACTCTATTGACTGAACCTGCATCCCTTAACCAATGGAAGTGGTTTCTCCCTACCCACCCTATCCCAACTCTCATAAAGCTCAATGGTACAAACATCTGATTTTGTAGTCAATACTATAGGGGAAGCACTTATAAAAATGAGTTACTGAAAACAATGGTGATTGCATAGCTATTATGGACTTGTGTATGAATCATAGAATAAACTCCATAACAATGTGGAAGCAGGCCATTCAGCCCACACTGACCCTCCAAAGAGCATTCCATTCCCTTACCCCAATCCCTGTAATCCCACCGTTCCCCTTATCCCAATCCCTGTAATCCCACAGTTCCCTGGCTAACCCACTCAGCCTTCACATCCCTGGTCAATTCATCTCATCTGCACATAGAGTCATATCTTTGGATTGTGGGAGGAAACTGCAGCATCAGGAGAAAACCCACGCAGACACGGGGAGAATGTGCAAACTCCACACAGAGAGTTACCCAAAGGTGGAATCAAACCCAGGTCCCTGGTGCTACGAGGCAGCAGTGCTAACCACAGAGCCAGAGGGCCACATGTGAATGATCCAGGGGCAGATCGCTTCCAGTCTGGGAAAAAAAACACCTCTCGATGTTTCCTCAGCAAAGTAACTCCAGCCTGAAGTCAGTTATCCTCTCCATTTATTTACTATGAACCGTTGCCTACAATCAGTGCCTGTGAAACTGAACAATTACCTCCTCAGCAAAGAATGGAGAATCTGGAACAATGGACTTGGGAGACAGAGTCTTGGGAAGGAAGAGGAGCATTTTATTGACAGTGGCAGAGTGGTACAATTGGAATGTTTCTCCACAGTTTCCTCTCTCTCCATCCATGAAGGTGCTGAGCTGGATTGTCCAGTTCTGTAGAGACTTCTTCAGAAGGTGCCCGATTAAGATGGATGGGGCCTTTTTTTTAATAAACAGAGGGTAGCTCGCATGTGGAATGAACTTCCTGAGTGGTGGATGTGGGTAGTTACAATGTTTAAAAGACATCTGGATAAGTTAATGGGGAGAAAATGTTTGAAGGGATATGGGTGAGGAGCAGGCAGGAGGGACTAGTTTAGTTAGGGATTATGTTCAGCATGGACTGGTTAGGCTGAACGGCCTGTTTCCGCACTCTGACTCTATCAGTCAATGCTTCACGGGTCCTGAGCTCAATCCAGAGCCTGCTGAATTTGATCCAACAGCCATTAGACACTCCGTCGCTGAATGTTTTAGCATCACCCAGCTGAAATTAGTCAGTCAGTCTCAGCGTGACAGAGTCCCAATATCCCTGTAGTCACAGCCCTTGGGGCAAGCTCACGCTCACAGACCTGCTTATGGAAATTCTGCTTCGTGACTCCTTCCCAAGTGGCCAACCGCTCTGACTTTAAGAATGGGATAATATTGTCAGCGGGCATGTACAGGTGCCTCGAGGACGTCAGAGTGAGCTATTCCCCAGTCATCGGGTAAAAACTGAGGTCTGCAGATGCTGGAGATCAGAGCTGAAAATGTGTTGCAGGTTAAAGCACAGCAGGTCAGGCAGCATCCAAGGAATAGGAAATTCGACGTTTCAGGCATAAGTTGGAGGGGTGGATCTGGGATAAGGTGAGGGGAGGAGAGACGAGGAAACCTTGATTCGAAACCATGAGTATATACTGTGAACAGCTGGGCTCCGACATGTAGTTCCTTCATCTAAACCGTGTACATATAACATCTCAGAACTTGCAGATGACACAAAGCTGGGTGGGAGGGTGAGCTGTAAGGAGGATGCAGAGATGTCCAAATATGTGCAGGCTAGGTGGATTGGCAATGCCAAATTGCCCATAGCACCCAGGGATGTGTAGAATGGGTGGAGGGGCCATGCTACATTGCCCATAGCACCCAGGGATGTGTAGAATGGGTGGAGGGGCCATGCTACATTGCCCCTGCTGAGAAAGGTGTACACAATCTACCTGCCAGAGGAAACACAAGTTTCTCCGATTAGAAACCAAAAAGAACCGCAGTAAACCAAAAACAAAAACAAAAACAGCTGGAAAAGCTCAGCGGCTCTGTGAAGACAAAGCAGAGTTTACATTCCGGGTCCACTGGCCCTTCCTCACGACTAACTGTTCTGAGAACGGGTCACTGGGCCCGAAACGTTAACTCTGATTTCTCTCCGCAGATGCTGCCAGACCTGCTGAGCTTTACCAGCTGTTCGGGTTTTGGAGTACAGGTTTCTCTAAATCGACTCCATCGCATCCGCTTAACGGTTTTGAAGCGCCTCAGTACAGAGGGATTGCAGATCGATGATGCCACCCCCCGTCCTCAGAATCGGTGACGCATTTTGTCCACTGAGGGGCTTGGCATCGTGAACCTGGGCATAAATCGATCAGATGGCACTCCCACTTCAAGAGGAAAGCACGGGAGGGGGGCAGGGGTCGGGGGAGAGCTGGCCAGTGAAATACAAAAAAGGTGGTGCAGAAAGCCAGACCACACCCAGAACTCCAAACAGGGATGAGGCCAGAGTATGTGGGCCCTCGCGCAAGGAATGGCAATGAATTGCAGGAGCAAATGACCACACAGCTGGGTCAGTTTTGTCGCCAGAACTAGTTTCTCCTAAACTCTCCATTGAGAAGTCACTCACTCTATAATCCATATTACAGCAATGACATTGGGCTTATTAGATCTACACTATTTAACAAGTACAGGAGTGAGCGAATCCATTCAACATACCTTCATGAACCGAGCATTCCTTGGAATGCATTTTGAGTCTGTGTCAATTTATCAGCTATTACGATGACTGTGGTTAATTACACAAGCAAATGGATTGGGGTTCATTAGCTTTACAGCGAAACCTACTCAAAGGCAATGGCAGTGTGTCGGTTGTTATAAAACACTACAGCACAGTACAGGCCCTTCGGCCCTCGATACTATGCCATCCTTTTATCCTACTAGGATCAGACAAACCTACATACCTTTCATTTTACAATCATCCATGTGCCTGAGAGTCGCTTAAAATGTCCCTAATGTCTCTGACTCTATTACCACTGCTGGCAGTGCATTCCACGCACCCACCACACTCTGTGTAAAGAACCTACCTCTGGCATCTCCCCAAAACCTTCCTCAAACCACCTTAAAATTATGCCCTGGGAAAAAGTCTCTGGCTATCCACCCTGCTTATGTATCACATCGTTTTGTACACCTCTATCAAGTCACCTCTCATCCTTCTTCACTCCAATGAGAAAAGCCCTAGCTCCCTCAACCTTTCTTCATAAGGCATGCCCTCCAGTCCAGGCAGCATCCTGGTAAATCTCCTGTGCACCTTCTGGAAAGCTTCCACATCCTTCCTATAATGAGGCAGCCAGAGCTGAACACAGAGTCTAGGACCGGCGGGCATCACCTCAGAATAAGGGGGTCACACATTTAAGACAGAGATGAGTTTCTTCGCTCAGAGGGTTATGAATCTGTTGCTAGACAATAATCGAGAGGCCCAGGCTAATGCTCAGGGACTGCAGGTACCATTCCCAGCAGAACAGCTATTAAACTGAATGGAATTCATCTAATAAAAATAGAGTCAAACTAATCACCAACAATGGGTCACCATGCCAAGTGTTATCAATAACCCATCTGGGTCTCGAACACACTTTCGGAAAGGAAATCTATCCTCCTAACATGGTCCGTCTCACACGAGTGTCCAAACCCACTGAGGACTCTTAACTGCTCTCTGAAAATGGCCACTCTGAAGACAATGAGTTGGAGATGGGCATCAAATCCTGGCCTTTGCCAGCCGTGCCCACATCCCAAGAAAGAATAATGTCTAAAAATTAACAGAAATTTTTGTGAAGTAATACTTCCCACTCAGCTGTCAGGATTACTCAATGCTGTTTCTATCGGAATAAATGTCCAGGTCTGACATTATTTTGTCTATTATTTATCATTCTTCTGTGACACCGTAACTTGCAGGTTTTGTACTTAAGTACGATTGTGGAGTTTGTGTTGCCCTTGGTACTGGAGGAACAGGGTCTTGTTTTTACTGTATCAGTTGTAGATGGTAGAAATAGCAAAGCTGGTGATGGCTTGATGGCCATTTGAGACTGAAAGGCAGGAATTCCTCCCGGGACCTTCTAAAACCCCTGACTTCCAGGAGCAATCTGCCTTACAGAATCGGTACCACCAGGCCAGAGAGACCGAAACCCATTTCCCCACATGGGGAGCAGTCATTGGGCAGTGCTTCAGGTCAGTGACATCACCCTATTGGCCACCAAAACCCTCAACTATTCCTTCATTATCGGCGTCATCAGCTCTGCCACCCTCCTGGCCGCTCTCCCACACTCTCACCTCCATTTTGAAATTCTCACCCTGGTTTTCACATCCCTCCATGGCCATGCCTTTGCCCACCTCTGTAACCGCCAGCCCCACAACCCTCAGAAATATCCACACTCCTTTAATCTCGCCTTGTGGGTATCCCCAACATTTAACAACTTTACTGTTGGTGGATTATCTTCAGCTGTACAGAACAAGCTTTGGAATTCCTTCCTTACAACAGCTTACCTTCCCCCCCCTCAACATACCCCTCAAAATCTGCCCGATTGGCCCAACACTGTGACCCGGTGAAATACTTTCAGTTGTAATACTTGCGTGAAGCACCTGGGAGACAATCATTGTATGAGTGTGTTACATAAATCCAAGTTATTGAGGTTCTGAGGTAAGGTTCATACTTCTCAGTTCTGTAATGGAGTCAAGTCAAACTCCAACATTAACTCGGCATCCCTCTCCACAGGTCAGCTGATTTTTTGGAGGTTCATTTCAGATTTGCAGCATTTTGCTTTCATTCTCACCAGAGACTCAGCGTTGGTGGAATTCAAAAGGTTCTGAAACAAAAAGCCATATCCATTTCCAATTTGGCCAAATGACTTGAATGCTGTGACCAGGGGTCCTGGTACGGCCAAGGTCCCTGGGTGGTGTGGATCCAGGAGAACAGAGCAGAGGAGAAACATGGACTCAGTGGTTATCACTGTTGTCTCACAGCGCCAGGTTCGATTCCTTGGGCGACTGTCTGTCCGAAGTTTATATAATTCTCCCCGTGTCTGCGTGGGTTTCCATCAGGTGCTCCAGTTTCCTCCCACAGTCCAAAGATGTGCACGTTAGGTGGATTGGCCAGGCTAAGTTGTCCATAGTGTTCAGGCAAGTGTAGATTAGGTGTATCAGTCAGCGGTAAACAGAGTAATAAGGCAGAGGAACGGATCTGAGTTGGTCACTCTTTGGAGAGTCAGTGTGGACTTGTTGGGCTGAATGGCCTGTTTCCATACTGTAGGCATTCTATTCTATCAAAAACAGAGAACGTGGTGCTGGAACAGCCCAGTAGGGCAGACAGCATCTGAGGAGCACGAGAGAAGAGGTTTCCAGCACAAGGCCTTCATCGGGGGGAATTGGGAAGAGAGAAAGGGAGCTGAGAGATAAACAGGAGGGCTGGGGGTGGGGCTGCGGGTGAAGGTAGCTGAAAGGTGATAGGTGGATGCAGATGGGGGGTGATGGCGATAGGTCAGTAGAGAGGGTGGAGCAGATGGGTGGGAAGGAAGATGGGCAGGTAGTACAGGTCAAGAGGGTGGGGCCAAGTTGGAGGGTTGGATCTGGGATAAGGTGGGGGGAGGAGAGACGAGGAAACGTTGATGTTGTGTGGTCAGCCGTGATTGAATGGTGGAGTGGACTCGATGGGCTGAATGGCCTAATTTTCTGCTCCTGTCTTATGGTCTTATCTCTGAACAGGTCGATGAAAAAAATAGGTCAATACTAACAATAAGACAAGAAATGACAACTCTATCCTTTGATCTTTTCAACTGGTTGGACCTTCTGAAAACAGGACATTTCTGGATTCCCTTTCCCTCTTTCTGAAAAGCAGGTTTCCTCCGCCATTTTTTGGCCCTGACAGAAGCGTCCTCCCGGACCCCAGACACACAGACCGATCGCCAGGCTCCTCGGCAACAAATACCTTTCAAATCGATTTTAATTCAGACCAGTAATCCCTGGATAAATCACCACCTCAGATGAAACCTCTCAAAGCACTGTCCAGCAAATCAACAGTTGGCCTTCACTCAGTTTTAGCATGTTCTGATGGAAGAAGAAATAAACCAGGGTGTCAATGTGGGCCTCGCTCCTCCCCATCCCCCCAACTCATCCCAGATCCAACCCTCCAACTCGGCCCCACCCTCATGACCTGCCCAACTTCCTTCCCACTTATCCACTCCACCTATCACCATCACCCCCCCACCTATCACATTCCCGGCTACCGTCCCCCCAAGCCCCACCCTCCCTCCCATTTAGCTCTCAGCCCCCCCTCCCCACCATTACTGATGAAGGCCCGAAACGTCGATTCTCCTGCTCCTCAGACGCTGCCTGACCTGCTGTGCTTTTCCAGCACCACACTCTTCGCCTCCATTCTCGAGGTGACCTCAGGCTACCTTCACACAGCCAAAACCGGTGCAAATATTCACAGCAGGTTCCCATGGTGACGTCGGTGCCAAACTATGCACCTCGGTTTAATTGGCTAACAGAACGATCAGTGCCTTTTCAAACTATTCGATTTATTTATTTCTCTCTCTTAACAGTAGTTAGCGTTCATTGTTAAATGCTGCATTTCCTCACAGTGTCATCAGCTGTAAAGCTTACTCATTTGGCAGTTATTCAGTTGGATGTCAGAAAGGGGCTTTCCCTCAGCCTGCACCACCCCCTCTCTCCCCACTCCATACACACAATCACTTAACACAACGCTATTTATAGGAGCTGGCACTGAAACAGTCAGAGCCTGCCTACACGCTGCTCCATCCGCACACTGCGATAGAGGCAGAGGCAGAGACTGCACACTGACACTAAAGGGGGGAGGAACACAGGGAGGGTAGTCAACAAGTCCAGGGAGACTGAAACCTCTCCAAAAAAAAAAGGAGGGGGAAGACAAGGACAAGGGAAAACAGGAGGGACAGGCAGAGACAGAGAAGAAAGAGAGGAGGGGAGGGGGAAGAGCAGAAATAGAGGAGAAAGGAGAGAGAGGGAGAGAGGACGGAGCCAATGAGAGGATGATGCAACAAGAGACAGAGAGACAGCAAGAGGAATAGAGAGAGAAGCGAGAGGAGCAACGACAGGGGGCGGGGGGGCTTGCAGAGAGAGAGCACAAGTATGGGGCGTGGGGCAAGAGAGAGAGAGAACGGAGTGCGAGAGGAGCAGGGAGAGTCATACACAGTCTTGCAGTGCAGAAACAGATCCTTTAGTCCAATGTTTTCACATTGACCACGGTTCCTGAACTAACCTAATCTGCTTTGCCTGCATTCCTCTAGACTGTTCCCAGCCATAGACCTGTCCAAACGTCTCAAATGTTGTAATTATACCCACCTCTACCAGCTCCTTTGGCAGCTTGTTCCATATGTACACTACCCTCTTTCACCGACACAAACCACTGCACTAATGAGAGGAACACCACCTCCCGTTATCTACCTGCAGCCCGGAGGACTCAACATTGAGTTCTCCAATTTCAAATAACCTGCCTTCCCATCCGCTGACTCCCTTCCCAGCCCCTCTCCCTCCCTTCCACCAACGGGATTCCTTCCTCCCATTGACCAACCAGGTCATACCCTCTACCTGTCTTCACCTATCCCCACCTCACCACCCTGCTCCCCACACACCCCCCCCCCCCCTTTATCTGCAGCTCCCCCACACCCCGCACCAACCCCCAGTCCTGAAAGAGCGTTACACCCAAAACGTCTTCCCCACCTCCTGATGCTGCCTGGCTGGCTGTGTTCTCCCAGCCTCCTGCCTGTCTATTTCGGATTCCTGCATCTGCAGTGTTTTTGTCTCTTACCAATATCTTGCCCAGCCCTAATAATATGACGCCCCAACTCCTATACTCAATGCTGTGACCAAAGGAGGCAAGTGTACCAAGCACCTCCCTCTCACACGCACCACTCTCCTCAGATCCCGTTTAAACCGCTCCCCTCTCATCTTCAACCTGTGATCTCGCGTTGTGAACTCCCTTCCATTGGGGAAAAGTCCTTTGCCACTTCCCTTATGCTTGCTCGTCATGATTATATGAACTTTTATAAAGGTGACCACCTCAGCCTTCCACCTCCCAGGAAAGAAGTCCCGGCCTCTCCCAAACCCTACGGGTTCTGGCAACATTCTGGTGAATGGTTTCTGTTCCCCCTCTAGTTTAATAATATTCTTTCTACAGCAGGCTGATGAGGATTGTACTCAGTACTCCACTCCGTCAACAATGGCATCCACCTGACAATGTGGAAGATTGCCCAGGTATATCCTGCTTTTTATGTACAGGACAAATCCAACTTGACCAATTACCGCCCCATTGGTCTACTCTCCATCATCAGTAAAGTAATGGAAGGGGTCACCAACAGTGTTATCAAACAGCACCTGCTCAGTGACACCCAGTTTGGGTTCTGCCAGGGCCACTCAGCTCCTCACCTCATTACAGCCTTGGGTCAAACATGGACAAAAGAGCGGACTTCCACAGGGGGAGGTGAGAGTGACAGCCCTTGACATCAAGGCTGTATTTGACCTATCCTGGCATCAAGAAGCCCTAGCAAAACTGAAATCAATGGGTATTGGGGGAAACTCTCCACTGGCGCAAAGGAAGGTGGTTGTGGTTGTTGGGGGTCAGTCATCTCAGCTCCTGGACATCTCTGCAGGAGTTCCTCAGGGGAGTGTCCTAGGCCCAACCATCTTCAGCCGCTTCATCAATGACCTTCCTTCCATCACGAGGTTTGAGGTGGGGATGTTCGCCGATGATTGCACAGTGTTCAGCACCATTCACAACTCCTCAGATACTGAAGCAGTCCGTGCTCAAATACAAGAAGATCTGGACAATATCCAGGCTTGGGCTGACAAGTGGCAAGTAACATTCGTGTCACACAAATGCCAGACAATGACCATCACCACCCCTTGACATTCAATGGTACTACCATCACTGAATCCCCCAATGTCAATATCCTTCGGTTTACCATGGACCAGAAACTCAATTGGACTCATCACATAAACACAGTGGCTACATAAGCAAGTTAGAGGTAGGAATACTGTGGTGAGTAAATCATCTCCTGAAACCTCCAAAAAGTCTATCTACCACCTACAAGGCACAAGTCAGGAGTGTGATGGAATACTCCCCACTTGTCTGGATAGGTGTAGCTCTAACAACACTCAAGAAGCTTGACACCATCCAGGACAACGCAACCCACTTGATTGGCACCACATCCACAAACATCCACTCCCTCCACCATCAACGCTCTGTAGCAGCAGTGTGCACTACCTACAAGATGCACTGCAGAAATTCACCAAAGATCCTTAGACAGCACCCATGACCACTTCCATCCAGAAGGACAAGGGCAACATGGGAACACCACTCCCTGCAAGATTCCACCCCCCCCCCCCCAAGCCACTCATCACCCCGACTTGGAAATATACCGCCACTCCTTCACAGTCATTGGGTCAAAATCCTGGAATTCCCTCCCTACTGACATTGTGGGTGAACCCACAGCACAGGGACTACAGCGATTCAGGAAGGCAGCTCACCACCACCTTCTCAAGGGGCAATTAGGGATGGGCTATCAATGCTGGCCAGCCAGTGATGCCCAAGTCCGACAAATAAATTTAAAAAGTCTCATACAGTTGCAACATGATGTCCCAACTCCTGTATTCAACGCACTAACCAATGAAGGCAACCACACCAAATGCCTTCTTCACTCTCCTGTCTATCTGCAACTCCATTTTCATGGAACTATGAACCTGCACCCAAAGGTCTCTTTTGCTCAGCAACACTCCCCAGGGCCCTACTGTGAAGTCTTCAAGTCTTCAAGTCTTCCCAAAATGCAACACCTCACACTTACCTAAATTAAACTACATCTGCCACTTGTCAGTGCATTGGCCCATCTGAACAAGGTCCCATTGTAAACTGAGGCAACCTTTTTCACCGTCTACTACACCACCGATAAAGAGAGTGAGAGGTTTAGAGAGAGGACTTAGGAAGAAGAGGACTAATGAGAGTACTGAGGAGAGAGCATGTACTCTTAGCACTGCGCCAGTCCTCACCAGAGCAACCCATTGCCCTTTCTATTCGTGAGAAAGTATTTATTTCCACTCCTGTGCCCTCGCTCTCGCCACAGTCCAGGGGCTTTCTCAACACAAAGAGCCTGACGTTTAGTCATGGGCATTTTTAGCATCAGCAAAGCAGAGGGAGGTTAGCGTTACCATCTTCAATGGTGGTTCAGAAAGGGAGTTCCCTAAAAAGCAAGCTCCCCACCAGCCAGAAACCAGTCGCGCAAACACCCACTCTCCTACCAGCCACACAGGGCGACTGCAGTGGGGGGGGGCTCTTGGGCAGATATGTCTGGGTTTTCTAAGTGGCAACATTCATCAGGAGTCTCTGAACGTCACTTGACAGAGCGAGGGGAATGGGAAAAAGCACACAACCCCTGTCATTCTCCAGTCCCCTTCCCGCTCTGAAGAGGCAGCATGTCAGACCTGAAGCATCGACTCAAATCTCTCTCACCAGTTTCTCCAGCACATTTCTGCGTTTATTTCAAATCACCTTTCCTTCCTTCACCACACATTTGCACGATGTTTTGGCCTGAGCACAAGGGAGTGTTTGAGTACGTGTGTGAGAGAATATGTGAGTGTGTGCGAGTATGTGAGAGAGAGAGAGAGAGCGCGCGCGAGAGAGCGAGAGAGAGAGAGAGCGCGCGAGAATGTGTGCAAGAGAGAGAGAGTGCGTGTGTGAGAGAGCACGAGCATGTGCACTAGTGTGCATGCTTGTGTGAGCGTGAGAGAGTTAGTGTGAGAGCGCGCGAGAGAGAGAGAGAGCACGCGAGAGAGAGAGAGCACGCGAGGGAGAGAGAGCACGCGAGAGCGTGCAAATGTGCAGAATGGGAGCGACTGTCGGCCCATGCAGACAACCAGAGCAAGGCCTGACCCCAGCGCTCAGGAACAGTGCTGCAGCCACAACCACACAAAACCTACATCAATGATCAGCTGCATCTGTAGATGACACGAGGAGGAGGTGGGAAGGCCATGTGCTGAGGATGACATCGGTTAGGTGAGCGAGCAAAAACTTGCAAGGTGAAATATAATGTGGGAAAATGTGAGGTTAGGCACTTTGGAAAAAAATTAAATAGAAGAGTCTAATATTATTTAACTAGGGAAAGACTTGCTGAAAAGGTACAGCACTGAGGGTTTCCAACACATTCATTACAAAAATCCCTTACATCCAAGTTCAGTGGGTAATAGTGGAATGCTGGCATTTACTTCCAAAGGGAATGGATGATTAAAAACAGGGAGGCTTTGCTGTAACTATACAGGCACTAGTCAGACCATATCTGGAATACTGTGAACATTTCTGAACCTTAATCTAAGGAAAGATATACAGCAGCAAGTTCATTAGGGTTGATGCAAAGTATGGAGGGATTGTCTCATAAGGAGAGATTCAGCAGACCCAGTGAAACATTCAAGATTCCTTTGGGTGCTTTTTCACCTTGTGGGAGAACATATCACAGTACAGCACAGTACAGGCCCTTCAGCCCTCGATGTTGTGCGGACCTTTTATCCTACTCTAAGATCAGACAAACTTACATACCCTTCATTGTACTATCATCCATGTGCCAATCCTAATGTCTAAGACCCGACCGAATATTACAGCTGGCAGTGTATTCCACGCACCCACCACTCTGTGTAAACAGCCTATCTCCCCTAAAGCTTCTTCCAATCATCTTAAAATTATGCCCTTTGTGATATCCATTTCTGCACTGGAAAAAGTCTCTGTCTATCCACGCCATCTAGGCCCCTCATCATCTTGTACACCTCTGTCAAGTCACCTCTCACCCTTCCTCACTCCAATGAGTAAAGCCCTGGCTCCCTCAACTTTTCTTCATAAGACATGCCCTCCAGTCCAGGCAGCATCCTGGTAAATCTCCTCTGCACCCTCTCTAAAGCTTCCACATCCTTTTCTAGAATGAGGCAACCAGAACTGAACAGAGTCTAGGACCAGAGGGCATCATCTCAGAGTAAGGGGTAAGAGTTTCTTCGCTCAGAGGAGAATCTTTATTGCTGAATATTGTCCAGGTTGGGTCATTAGGTAGATTCAAGGCAGACATAAACAAGATTTCTAATTATCAAGAAAATCGAAGGTTATAGGGCGAAAACAAGAAAGTGGAGTTGAGGATTATCAGATGAGCCATGATCTCTCTGAATGTCAGAGGTAAATGGCCTACTTCTGTTCATACACCTTGTGACCTTGTTGCTAACGGAGATCGAGCGAATTACTGTTGCATTATGGTCCTCAGTGAGCGAGGGCCTAGAATGTAAAAAAAAACAAATGAAACTGTGGATGCTGTCCATCAGAAACAAAAGCTCAGCAGGTCTGGCTCCATCAGTGGAGGGAACTCAGAGTTAACATTTCAGGTCGCGTAACCCTTCCTCAGAACGGGAGGGCCGACAATGATCTCCAGTCAGCGTCAAACACAAAGTACTCAGAGCAGCAATGCAGAAGGCACACAAAACCAGTGAAAAGCATCATTGCTGTGTTACAGGTGAATAATTTACAGAGCAGAACTAATGATCGGGAGCAGACAGTTCAAATCCCACCACAGCAATTAACAAGAAAAAGCTGCTCTCAACCCCATAATTGCTGTAAAAACCCATCTGGTTCATCAGTGTCCTTTTGTGAAAGGAATTGCCGTCCTTCCCTAGTCCAACCGACACATGACTCCAGACTAACAGCAATCTATCCACAAACATCCACTCCCTTCCAAATTCAATGTGTATTTACAAGATGCACTGCAGAAATTTGCCAAAAATCCTCGGACACCACCTTCCAAACTCACGACCACTTCTATTTCTTCATTTTTCTCCTTTACACCCTGCATTTTGGTTTATTTTTGTGCATTAAGATAGTGCCAGAGTACAGCAATACTGCTTTGTAACAAGATACATGTGATAATGAAGAAATCCAATCATCTAGAAGGACCAACGCAGCAGATAAATGGGAACACCAGCCCCTTCAAGTTCCCCTCCTAGCCACTCACCATCCTGACGTGGAAATAGAAGTGAGATTCCTTCACTGTCGCTGGGTCAAAAATCCTTGGAATTCCCTCCCCAATGGCATTATGGATAAACCCAAAGCAGTTGGACTGCAGCTATTCAAGGCGGCAGCCCACCCTCACCTTCGAGGGGCAACTAGAGACGGGCAATAAATGCTGGGCCCAACTAGGGACACCCACAACCCCCAAAAAGTGAATAATATGAAAACCTTAGCAAGCCAAGGTGGCAGCTCACCACCACCTTCAGTGATGGTCTTAACAATTGTATCCTGCGAGTGGATAGGAAAGAGCAGAGATTTGACAGGATGGGTGTGTGAATCTGTTCTGCATTCTGGTTCAGGGCTGTATGAACACAATGAAGGGGCTTTAACTCAATTAACATGTTCCTGAACGGTCATGTAGAAGTAAGCAGCCTGCTAACCAGATGGGGAGTTTTCAGTGGGTGCCTCAAGCAATACCCGGGCCTACGTTTGACACTGAGATTGCTTCACTTGCTACTTTGAAACCAGGGGTGGGGAGGTGATTGTATACACTTTTGTCAGAGAGCAACACAGAGATGAAACTAATCATTAAGTGTGCAGCAGGTCACTCAGGAGAGTGCTTGTCACCACAAAATATTTGTGCAGGGCTCAGCTTAATTCTTAGCAGCTCCTGCATTTACTCAGCTCGGAATCAAAGGCCAGACTTAACTAAGCGAGTGCAGATGAACACAGATCGGCTACCAGCCTTTCATAAATGACGAAGGGCTTATGCTCGAAACGTCGATTCTCCTGCTCCGAGGACGCTGCCTGACTGGCCATGCTTTTCCAGCACCACACTCTTCAACTCTGATCTCCAGTCCTCACTTTCTCCCACCAGACTTTCATAATCGAACACAGATCAATTAAATCACTGACCCCGACAGCAGGGCTGTGGCTGGGAATACAAGCAGCAGAAAGGACAAAGTTGTGATAAGAGACCACACTCTGAAACTTGTGCCTGTTGCAGTGAGGCTGCAGCTGAAAGGCAGGAGTCAAAACCTACCTCAGCAACCAAAACTAAAAATATCAGCTCTGCAGTTGGTGAACAGCATCCAATCGCTGGGCGAATGATGTTTAATTGTAAGGTATATTCTTGTTGGGAGCATACAGCCTCACACTCCAACAGCCTCAGACACACACAGACTCCATTACAGACAGATCAAGCCACATAAAGTGCCTGAATTTTCTACCTAGTAACTCATAACATCTCAAAGCAAACATTGCACAGTACAGTTTGACAGAACGTGTCACTGTATAATGCTCATTCATTCATGGGGAGTGGGGGTATCGCTGAACCAGTATTTATTGCCCATCAGGCAGATAAGAGTCAATTGCTGTGGATATGGAGTCACATGTAGGCCTGACCAGGTAAGGATGGCAGATTTCCTTGCTTGTGTCTTTTTCCACGCTACCCCCTCCCCTGAGAGAATGTCACTTTAATTGTGGCCCTGATTCAATAGCTCCCGATCCTGCTAAACAAACCACACAGTCGGAGCCTTTAGGCGACTAAGCATATTTATAATTCTATTTCTGTTTCTTTCTTAAACAGAGTGCGGTGCCATATCCCTCCAAACCCTTCCTATTCATATACCCATCCAAATGCCTTTTAAATGTTGCAATTGTACTAGCCTCCACCACTTCCTCTGGCAGCTCATTCCACATGTACCACCCTCTACATGAAAAAGCTGCCCCTTAGGTCCCTTTTATATATCTTTCCCCTCACACCCTAAACCTATGCCCTCTAGTTCTGGACTCCCCCACCCGAGGGAAAAGACCTTGTCTAACTTATCCATGCCCCCTCGTGATTTTATAAACGTCTCAAAGGTCACCCCTCAGCCTTGGACACTTCAGGGAAAACAGCCCTCTCCCTAGAGCTCAAACCCTCCAGTCCTTTCTGCATCCTTCCAGATTTCACAACATCGTTCCTATGGCAAGGAGACCAGAATTGAAGGCAATATTCCAAAAGTGGCTGAACCAATGTTCTATACAGCCTCAACAGGTCATCCCAACTCCTATATCCACTGCTCTGACCGATTAACGCAAGCATACCAAATGCTTTCTTCATTACCCTGTTTACCTGCAACTCCATTTTCAAGGAATTATGAAACATAAATCACTGAATTGATTCAACACCAAAAGGCCAATTGGCCCATTGAAGAGCTATCCAATCAGTGCCTCTCCCCTGACCTTTCCCCACGGCACTGAAAACAATCCCCTTTTACGTGTGTACAGAACTCTCTTCGGACAGTCATCACCGAGCTCAGAGCACATCGTAGACCGCAAACTCACCGTACCGTCAACAGCGGGCTGCAACGGTTTAAGTGATTGCCCTGGAGGAACATGCCAGTGAAAAAACCAAGGGCTGGGCAATTAGAGTCCAGATTAGAGTGGTGCTGGAAAAGCACAGCAGTTCAGGCAAAAGCCCTTCATCAGGAATGTCGATTTTCCTGCTCCTCGGATGCTGCCTGACCTGCTGTGCTTTTCCAGCACCACTCTAATCTGGACTCTGATCTCCAGCATCTGTAGTCCTCACTTTCACCTCTCTGGGCAAGTAGTACCCACCGCTGCAGCAACACCCACATCCGGAGATGGCAACTTGGACAAATGGGCGAGAGTGGAGCTGGAGCCCCCTTTGAAAGCGGGCACTGCCAGCATCCTTCAGCTGGGGAGCAACTCCATAGCGACTGCGGCTGCCCACAGAAAGCAAGTGTTCCTCAGAAACAACACCGTGACAAGCTCATAAATTAACACCCTTCCCCCCCCCCCCCCCCCCCCCCCTACCAACACACACACACACACACAAAGCAGCAAATTACCAGTGTGACAATGAACTAATAAGAAGCAGCATCATACATCACAATTATTGGGAAATTTCATTAATCATCTTCTTTGTCATTCTCACCAAAGTCTTGTTAGTGTTGTCTCAACCATTTTGAGCATGGATTTATCAAAGTTACAATAATGATTTATGATCGCCTGACTGGATTTTATGGGAAGGTGGGGGGGGGGGGGGGGTGGGGGGGGAGGTGGAGAAGAAACAAATAATAGACGTGGTCCTGTGGGATACAGCTCCGATTCCACTGGCACCTCAGTCGGATTCGTACTACAAGTCGGAAAATGAAGCACATCATCAGAAACAACCTGAAAAGAACAAAAGGGAAGTACAGCACAGGAACAGGCCCATCGGCCCTCCAAGCTTCTGCCGAACATCATGCCCTAACTAAACTATAGAACAAACCTTCTGCTCTTATTTGGTTGGTATCCCTCTATTCCCTCCATGTTTATGTAACCATCCGGATGCAGTCAATGTGCCTGCTTCCATCACTCTTTGCACGGCGTTCCAGGCTTCTACCATACACACTGCGTGAAAAATGTCCCTCACACATCTTTCCCCCCTTCTCGCCTTGAACCCGTGCCCCCTTGCAATTGAAACCTCGACCCTGGGAAAAAGCCTCCGACTATCCACCCCATCCATGCTTCTCAGTTTTGTAGACCTCTAGCAAAGCCTCCAACTTACCAAATGAAAACAATCCTAATCTTTTTAACCTTTCCTCATGGACAATGCCCTTGAGACAAGGCAACATCCTGGTAAACCTTCTCGACAGTCTCTCCAAAGCTTCCACATCCTTCTGGTAGTGCGGCGACCAAAACCGCACATGATGTTCCAAATGCGGCCTAACCAGGGTCTGATATTGCTGACACACGGCTTGCTAACTCTCATATTCCATGTCCAGGCTGAAGGCCAGCAGGCTCCATTATACTTCTTGAAAACATTGAGGGGACTAGGGTGAAGGGTACGTTCAGGAGGCAGGACTGAAGCACGAGGAGGGGCAAATTCGAGACATGCACGTACCTTTATGAAAATAGTGAGCGAGACCTGGAATAGGCCACTGGGGGCCAACACGCGAGACATATTCAGCAGATGAGCTGAGCTTGAAAGAGACGTGTGGGCAAAGTCTTTCATCCCACCCTTGTCAGGACGCATGCAAGAATTGCCAAATTTCTCACGGTCACAACAATCGACCAGACGGGAGAATGGACGCTGATGGCTGAATTAGAATCAAGGCATGAGGCAGAGGTGCTGGGGTAGACAAAGTCAGAAGTCACATGGCACCAGGTTATAGTCCAACAGTTTCACTTGAAATCACAAGCTTTCGGAGCACTGCCCCTTCGTCAGGTGAAGTATTTTACCTGCTCCAAAAGCTCGGAGTTTCAAGTACACCTGTTGGACTATAACCTGATGTTGTGCGACTTCTGACAGTATTGAGGTACAGAAGGAAGCCATGCAACATTTTACGTGATTCTGTTACCTGGACCCAATCTCCTGCTTTCTCAGTGTATCCCTGCTCACCATTTCTATTCTAATAGGGTGGCACGGTGGCTCAGCGGTTAGCAGTGCTGCCTCACTGGTCCCAGGTTCGATTCCAGCCTCGGGCAACTGTTTGTGTGGAGTTTGCATATTCTCCCCGTGTCTGCGTGAGTTTCCTCCAGGTGCTCCGGTTTCCTCCCACAGTCCAAGATGCGCAGGTCAGGTGAATTGGCCATGCTAAGCTGCCTATGTAGTGTTCCCAGATGTATAGGTTAGGTGCATTAGTCAGAGCTGAAGATGTGTTGCTGGAAAAGCGCAGCAGGTCAGGCAGCATCCAAGGAGCAGGAGAGTCAACATTTCGGGCATGAGCCCTTCTTCAGGAATTCTGAAGGGCTCATGCCCGAAACGTCGACTCTCCTTCTCCTTGGATGCTGCCTGACCTGCTGCGCTTTTCCAGCAACACATTTTCAGCTCTGATCTCCAGCAACTGCAGTCCTCACTTTCTCCTGCATTAGTCAGAGGTAAAGTAAAGTAATAGGGGAATGGGTCTGGGTGGATTACGCCTCAGAGGGTCAGTGTGGACTGGTTGGGCCTGTTTCCAAACTGTAGACATTCTATGGTTCATCGTGTCATGCCTCAACTGAACCTATCTCCAGACAATTCCAGATCCCAACTACTTGATATGAGGATGTAGTTCTTTCCTCACCACTCTCTCTCTTGTTTTGTACATCAATTTAAACCTATGCCCTCTTTTACAAGCTTCTCCCTATCTACTGAAAACAGCCCACTCATGGCTGGTTAGCATGTTTACGCGGGCCACAGAGAAAATGGGGCTAACCATTGGCCCTCCAATCCCCGTGAAGGCACAAGGCCTCAACGCATTCCACATGTTTGCAGAAGTTGGGTGCCTGTGCATGAAAACCAAGGGCTGCAGAAACATGGCAGGGTCTGGCAGTAACTGTGGAAAGAGAAACAGGGTTAACATGCCAAGCCGTTACGGCTCTTCTTCGGTGTTCCTCGACTTTTCCTGAAGGAGTCATACCGGAACTCAAAACAGCAACTTTCACCACAGGAGCTGTCAAACCTGCCGGGTTTCCCCAGCACTTTCTGGCTTCATTTCCGAGCTCCGGTGTCTACTGTATTTTCCTTTTATTTGGGGGGGGTCAGTGAACGATTCCTCCCAGTGTGTATAAAGGATGATAAACAAAATTTTTAAAAAGGTGTGGCGCTGGAAAACACAGCAGGTCAGGCAGCATCTGGGAAGCAGCAGAGTCGATGGTTCGAGCACAAGCTCTTCATCAGGAATAAGGAACTGCTCATTCCTGAAACATCAACTCTCCTGCCCCTTGGATGTTGCCTGACCTGCTGTGCTTTTCCAGCACCACACACTTTTTGACTCTGACCTGCAGTCCCCACTTTCTCCTAAGTAATTATAAACTCATGATTTGGAGGTGCTGGTCTTGGACTGGGGTGTAATCACACAACACCAGGTTATAGTCCAACACCTGATGAAGGAGCAGTGCCCCAAAAGCTAGTGCTTCCGATTATAAACTCAACTGAGCACTGTAACATTTATGTTTATATTAACGTTAAACTAACCGTCAGCAAACCGATGCAGTTCCTGCCTCAGGTCACATCTGCCCAGGTTTAAACAGCAGATTTCCAAAATCTCTCCATGTAGCCATAGCCCTCAGCAGCTTCTCCACCTCCACAATTAGCAACTGATGACGATAAAGGCCACATCCTTCACTTATTGGCAACTCTGATGTCACCGAGGATGGGACATCAAGAGAATGCCACAATATCGGGCACGATCTTGTGTGGAAAAGTCTTCATGTCAACAAATCAGCTGATCCATGACATGTCCACCACAAGGTGACACTGATCCAGATCGAGAAATTTTGTCGCCGACAAATACCTCCGATTGTGAGAGTGAAGATGGTATGACAGAGTACTGCACTAACAAAAGGTTTGAAAGGGCTTTCTCGAGGAAGTTGCAGTTGGATAGCCTCCGACAACATCCCCACCATCATCAAGAAGGACAAGGGCGGAAGACGCATGGGAACCCCACCAACTGCAAGTTGCCATCCAACCCACCTTCCATCCCAATTTAGAAATACATCGCCGCCCCTACACAGAGTATTGTTAGGGAGGCAATTCCAGGATTCTGACCCAACGACTGAGAGTCTCCCTACAGCCAGAGAGCTGCAGTGATTAAGGAAGCCAAAGACACCCATCTCTTTAAGAGTAACTAAGGCAATAAATGCAAGCGACACCCGCATCTCATGAATGGACGATTAAAAGAGCCATCTTTCTCAACCACCCAGCATCCCAAAGCCACCTTTACAACCACTGCAGCACTTCTGAGCAGTCGTCTCTGCTGTAACATCGGTGCGCACACAGCAAATTCCCACAAAGAGTTAAAAGTGTCAGCTTTTGATTTTTAAAACTTCTCTGAGGGATATGAGGATACAAGGCCAGCATTCCTCGGCTGTTGGTAACTGCGGCCAATCGGCCATTCCGACGAGCAGCTAAGAGTCAGTCGTGTGGCTGGGGGTCTGGAGTCACATGGAAGTCAGGCCAGCTTGTCCCCTCCCCCGCAGGAATCAGCCCAGAGAACATTCCCAAACTTTCCGAGGCTAGGACAGAAACATAATGGAATCACACGGCCATTTTCCATTAAGTAGCCCCCGACACTGCCCCTCAACAACCATCATCTCATTAACATTGAGGAGAATGGGTAAAAAGGAGGGAGGGAGGAAAGGTAACATCAGACCGTGGGGTTGCTCTCATATTAGAGAGAGAGGGGCAACTGGTGGTGGTTTAACCAGAGGGTCACCACACCTCAGGCAAGGGGAGAGGTCGAGGAAAGTCTTTTGTGGTAACCTCAGCTGATGCGGGAATTGAACCCATGACATCGGACATCAATCATCACCATGAATCAGACATCCAACCAGCTGAGCTAACTGACCCCCCCACCAACTCAAACTTTCCCTCCTTTCTGAAATGTCAGACCGAATCCTGGGAGAGTGCAACATTAAATATGAAATGTAGGCCTATAGGGCCATGGGGAAGAATTGACAGATTTGAAAAAAAAAGGAAAACACAACAACTTGCCAACAAATAACTTATTTTCACATCATCACCGTTGAATATTTTGCAGATCGGAATTTATGGCTTCTGTGCTCAAAATTCCTAGGACCACAAAACACGCAAGTCCCAGCAATGTGCTTGAATTACTGAGATAAAAGGAAGTACAGATACTAATCCGAAGGAACGAATAAACGATGATCCTAAACATCATTCGAATTCTACTGTCAAATCAAAGGCACTCCAGCTTTGATCGTTAAACAAAAAAAATGAACAGCTCTCTTGCACTTTGCTTGCATTAAAGAACAGTTCTTCGAGAAAGTCTCCCCCCCCCACCAAATTTCACCTCACTCCTCATTCTCTCTTCAGCTACCTACTGGAGCGGGAGCATCACCCCTTTCTGCTATGAAGGAACGTCACAGGTAAATAAAATCACAAGGCACGCTGATCCACCACTCTCACATTACGCTAATCAGGACAAAGTGATTAAACAACCTCCACCTTCCCTTCCTGCCCTCTCCCGACTCTCTCACCCAACCCTCAAGACAGTGAGAAACAAAACCAGGGAAGTCCCAGTCCCAGTCCAACTCACGGGAACCAATTCTCCAGGAAATAGCTGCCCTCAGGCAAAGGAAACCAATTGATGGAAATGACCAGGGCCTTCGCCAGGAGATATCCACTAAGTTCCTCCAGCCCTGGTTTCTACAATGTGTAATTGTGCAGTCTGTGCAGACTGTACTAAACAAAAGGGAAAAGGGCAGAAGTTGCCCAATTTGTCCTGCTCGGGCCTACATCACTGTCGAGTCTCCAAGGTAACATCAATGTGAAGACTGGCCTGTACTCGGGTGGGAGGTGATGGTAGCATCACTGGACAAATAATCCAGAGGCCCAGGCAAATGCTCTTTGGCCATGGGTTCAAATCCTACTACAGTGGCTAAATCTGGTTAACAAACCTGGTCCCAGCAATGATGACCATGAAACTATCGGTGATTATACAGAAACCCATCTAGTGCATGAGCAGAGGCGTAGAGGCAACATCTCTGAAATAGTAATCCAGAACGCCAAGCTAATGTTTCGGTTTCAAATCCTAACACAGCAGATGGTGAAATTTGAATTCATAAAAATCTGGAGCCTTCCAAAAAAAAAAGCCACTCTACCGGCCATCAGGTAATAACAATAAAAACCAGCCTGGTTCACTAACATGCTTTACCTGGCCTGGCCGAGGTGTGACTCCAAACCCACAGCATCATGGTGAACTCTTGACACCAAAATGGCTGAACAAACCACAGTCCGGGATAGGCAACAAATGGCTTTTGAGACCACACAAAACAAAAATGGGGCTGGGGTGGGGCGGGGCAGGGCGGGGGAAAAAAGAGAGTCGCTGGAGCTTAACAGGATAGAAACTGGAAAACAAAAAAAGGACCATGGAGGGGGGAAAAATACTAGGCCTGAACTGTGACCAGGAGTTTGGATCATGCCATGTCGAAAGCCTGGCACCAGGGTCACACCCAATGAGCCGTAGACAACCAAAGGCCCCTCGAATTGGAGGCTGGGCGGAAAACAAAACAAGGGGGCATAACTGAAAGTTCAAACCAACTTTTGCCCCTCTGCTCACCCTGTCCACAGACAGGGCCACTATAGTTTCTTTAAAAAAAAAGACAAATATAGGAACGGGAGTAGACCACTCAGCCCCTCAGGTTTGTTGCGGCATTAATACAAGAACATCAGATCTAGGAGCAGGAGGAGGCCATCTGGCCCATCGAGCCTGCTCCGCCATTTAATAAGATCATGGCTGATCCTTTTGTGGACTCAGCTCCATTTACCCACCCATAATCCTCAATTCCTTCACTGTTCAAAAATCCACCTCTGCCTTAAAAACATTCAATGAGGAAACCTCAACTGCTTCACTGGGCAGGGAATCCTACAGATTCACAACCCTCTGGGTGAAGGGGCTCCCCCAGAACTCCGTTCTGAATCTGCTCCCCCTTTACTTTAAGGCTGAGCCCCCTGGTTCTAGTTTCAGCCCACCAGTGGTAACAGCCTCCCTATTTCTGTCTTATATAAAATTATGACAGGAATAGATGTTTCTGTAAGATTCCCCCCCTCGTTCTAAATTCCAAAGAGCATAATCCCAGTCCACTCAGAAGCTAATCCTCTTAACTCCGGAATCAACCTCCTCTTCACCCCGTCCTGTGCCAGTACATCCTTTGCCAAGGAGACCAAACTTCTCACTGTTGCACACAATGTGTCAAATAAAGGACAACTAAAAAGAAATACGGACGCAGAACCCTGACAAAATCCTGACTGTCATACCAGAGGGCAGGACGGTAATAAGGTGCAACAGGCCCTTCCAAAATAAATCTCCAACGTGAGGGAGGATGGACACTCTGGGCCTGGAATCGCAGTGAGATTAACAATCACAACATCAGAAGAATTTGGAAAGAAATCTTTAAAAAACAGTAGCTGAGACTTTCCTTTGGTCTAGATCCTCTATCTGGAAAAATATATGTAAACAGCACTGCCCTTACCATCGAAGAACAGAAATAACACCTGATACTTCATAGCTGACACTTGGATAAATAAATCTCTGAGCATTCCCCCCAGCTGTTTGGAATCTCAGCTTTTATAGCAACAGTCACCAGACCGACCCTTTAAACTGATTTGCAATTTGCTGACCTTATTAAGTAACCCCTCACATCGACCATCTTCTTAAAGTCTAGCATCAAACGTACTGCCTGAACCAAAACAATCCTTCAAGCAGAGAGTATTCCTCCAAATGCACCTTAGCATTGTTCCTCATTCACACTCGGTCAGCACAGACACCTTCAGAAACAAACTAAAAAATTGTCCGCTGGGCACAACTATGTAAATGCAAGATTTATTTTTCTTTTAAAAAGAGATAACAACTCATCGCCTGGCCTTAGTGAACGCTCCCACCCCGGTTACCTCAGTGTTCAGCTCTCGTCCTGTGCTGTACTCCCCATCTGACCGTCCAGCTCGCTGGCAAAAGATCAATTCTTTTCTCCCCCTTTCAAACTGACCTCCAGAAGAGGTCAGACATTAGCCCAGAGATCGAGTAACCTCCCGAGAACCTGAGCTTGAATCCCATCACGGCAGAGGGTGGAATTTGAATCTAATAAATGTCTGGAATTAAGAGTCTAATGATGACCATGAATCCACTGCCAGCACGGAAACAGAGCCTTCGGTTGTCCATGCTGAACATAATCCCAAACTAAACTAGTCCCACCAGCCTGCTCCTGTCCCATATCCTTCCAAACCTTTCCTATTCCTGTACTTATCCAAATGTCTTTTAAACACTGTAACTGTACCCACATCCATCACTTCCGCAGGCAGTTCATTCCACACACGACCCACCCTCTGTGTGAACAATTTATCCCTCATGTCTTTTCTTTAAGTCTCTCTCCTCTCACCTTAAAAATGTGCCCTGACCTTGACATTCCCCATCCTAGGGAAAAGACATCTACCATTAACCCCCATTAGTTTATAAACTTCTATAAGGTCACCTCTCAACCTCCTATGCTCCAGTGAAGAAACAATTCCCAGCCTTGCTTGACAATTCAAACCTTGCATACCCAGAAACATCCTGGTAAATCCCTTCTGAACCCTCGCCAGCTTAATAATATACTTCCCATAACTGGGCGAGCAGGACTAGACACAGTATTCCAGAAGAGGCCTCATTCACATCCGGTACAACCTCTCACGATGTCCCAACTCCTCTACTCAGATACTGAGCAACGAAGGGAAGGGAGCCAAATGCCTTTTTCACCACCTGTCTACATGTAAGGCAATCAAAGAATTAATGTATCTGAATCCCTGGGCCCCTCTGATCTATAACATCACCCAAGACCCTACCATTAACTGTATAAGCCTGACCTCTTAACTGGTCTGGCCTATATGAGACTCCAGAGTCAGAGTGTGGTGCTGGAAAAGCACAGCAAGTCAGGCAGAATCCGAGGGACAGGAGAATGACAAAGGGATTATGCCCGAAATGTCGATTCTCCTGCTCCTCGAATGCTGCCTGACCTGCTGTGCTTTTCCAGCACCACACCCTCGACCCCGACTCTCCAGCATCTGTGGTCCTCACTTTCTCCTATGAGACTTCAGACCCACGGCAATGTGGGCGACTAGGGATGGGCGATAAATGCTGACTTGGCCAAGGATACCCTCATTCCTTGAATGAATCTTTTTTTAAAAAAAACATTCCTGCATTTGCATAGCGCCCTTCCCTGGTCATCCCAAAGCAGTTCATGACCACTTAGAGTACCAGGAGAAAGTGAGGACTGCGGATACTGGAGACAGAGTGTGCTGGAAAAATACAGCTGGCCAGGCAGCATCTGAGGAGCAGGAGAATCCATGCTGATGAAGGATCTATGCCCATGGAATTCAACGTGAGCAAATGCGAGGTCTTGCACTTTGGAAAAAAGAATAAAAGCATAGACTACTTTCTAAACGGTGAGAAAATTCGTAAAGCCAAAGTACAAAGGGATCTGGGAGTGCTAGTCGAGGATTCTCTAAAGGTAAACATGCAGGTTGAGTCCGTGATTAAGAAAGCGAATGCAATGTTGTCATTCATCTCAAGAGGGTTGGAATATAAAAGCACCGTTGTGCTACTGAGACTTTATAAAGCTCTGGTTAGACCCCATTTGGAGTACTGTGTCCAGTTTTGGTCCCCACACCTCAGGAAGGACATACTGGCACTGGAACGTGTCCAGCGGAGATTCACACGGATGATCCCTGGAATGGTAGGTCTAACATACGAGGAATGGCTGAGGATCCTGGGATTGTATTCATTGGAGTTTAGAAGATTGAGGGGAGACTTAATAGAAACTTACAAGATAATACATGGCTTGGAAAGGGTGGACGCTAGGAAATTGTTTCCGTTAGGCGAGGAGACTAGGACCCGTGGACACAGCCTTAGAATTAGAGGGGGTCAATTCAGAACAGAAATGCAGAGACATTTCTTCAGCCAGAGAGTGGTGGGCCTGTGGAATTCATTGCCGCAGAGTGCAGTGGAGGCCGGTACGATAAATGTCTTCAAGGCAGAGATTGATAGATTCTTGTTGTCTCGAGGAATTAAGGGCTACGGGGAGAACGCTGGTAAGTGGAGTTGAAATGCCCATCAGCCATGATTGAATGGCGGAGTGGACTCGATGGGCCGAATGGCCTTACTTCCACTCCTATGTCTTATGGTAACAATGTGTGGGGGATGCTGAGAGATAAATATGAGGGGGAGGGGTGGGGCCTTTGGAGGAAAGAGGTAGCTGGAAAGGCAGTGAGTGGATGCAGGTGGGAGGTGATGGCGTAGGTTGGTGGAGAGGGTGGAGCTGATAGGTGGGAAGGAAGATGGACAGGTAGGACAGGTCAAGGGGAGTTGGAGGGTTGGATCTGGAATGAGGTGGGGGGAGGGGAGATGACGGAACCGGTGAAATCCACATTGATCCCATGTGGTTTGTGGGTCCCAAGGTGGAAGATGGGGCATTCTCTCTCCAGGGGTCAGGTGGTTAGGGTTTATCGATGGAGGGGGCCCAGGACTTGCATGTCCTTGGGGAGAGTGGGAGGAGGAGTTGAAGGGTTCGGCCACGGAGCAGTGGGCTCGACTGAACAAGTGTATTTACACTGAAGTAAAATGTGAAAAACTACAATAATTGGACAGAATAACGCAGCACGCTTTGCAGTATCATTTTTGCCAGTTTTAGCGAGACCGCTGGTTCATAAGGGGCTGGTTAAAACAAAGTCGGCTGTATCTACAAGACCAGACGTCAAAATCTGTTGTGGCACAGCAGTAGTACCCCTTGCTCTGGGTCAGAAGACCCAAGTTCAAGACACACCTGCTCCAGACATGTCAGAACATGTCTGAACAAGTTAAATGAGAAATAAAATGTAACCCTGAAGTCAGCTAAATGTGTGTGTGTCTGTTAATCAACATTAGGTAGGGGTTTGTCAGAGAAATCCTGTTTCAAAACACGTATATTTAACCAGAGGCTTATGGTCACACTTGTGCAGGAGGTAGTTGATGTGGCAGCAAAAATAGACAGACAGACAGACAGACAGAGAAAAAAGCTCAGGACTTGCAAGTTTAAGGGAGACTCCCTTCAGCTGAAAATAATGCACACTTTGGGCTTAAGACAAGTGTAGGACACTAACCAAAAGGTGCAGTTTAATGCATCATAAACACTGACAATCCTTTGGCTATAAACTCTGTGAGCTTGATCTTAACCTCCACAACCACCTGCTGAAGGAACGGCGCTCCGAAAGCTACTGCTTCCAAATAAACCTGTTGGACTATAACCTGGTGTTGTGTGATTTTTAAACTTTGTCCCCTCCCAAGTCACTGAAAATCAGTGGTTTTAGACAGGCGCTGAGTGCTTCCATTGACTCTCTACCCACGTGGCCAAAGGATGAGACCCTGTCTGTAAATAGGCGAGATCTTATTTTTAAATGGCGCTACCCACTAGTTCCAGATTCCCCCTCATGGTGAGAGAGCATCCCAGCACCTACCTCCTCAGAATCATATCGGTTTTCAAAGCAGCAGACTCGAATTTATGCACCACTCCTCACATCCACCAGATGTCCCAGGGCTCTTTATAGCCAATAAAGCACTTTTGAAGTGTGCTTACTGTTGTAAAATTAGTGTTCAGTGCATAATGCTCCTGGAAACAGTATAGTGTGGTAACGACCAAGTATTGTTTTTTTTACTGATGATGCAGGAGGAATAAATATCGGGCTCTGGGGATAACTCAGTCTTGCAAATGTTGTCAGGATTCTCAAATCCCCCCGAGGGCAGAGATCAGGCCTAGACTGACATCTCAACTGAAAGACAGTGTCTCCAACTGCTCAGCACCCCCTCAGCATTGCACTGGACAGGACTACCGGCTCAAGGCCTGGAGTGGGGTTTGAACTCTTGGTGACTCAGTGGCAGGGAAATGGGAGGAACTCAACCTTTGACATGTTTAAGACTGGGGTTGATGGATTTTTGCCTACCAATAAGATCAAAGGACATGCGGACAGTGTGCGCAAAATGGCACAGAGAACAACGTAGCAGTCTCAGTGGGCCGAATGGCCTACTCCTGCAGCTATTCCCTGTATATACTGGTAGTAGTGGGAATGGATGCTTGTGGATGTGGTGCCATTCAAATGGGCTGCTTGGTGCCAAACTCTCTGTTGTTAGAGCTGCACCCATTCAGGCAAGTCAGGAATACCCCATCACACTCCTACAATCCCTAACATTGAGAAGCAGGCTATTCAGCCCATCAAATCCACAATGGCCCTCTGAATAGCATCTAACCCAGATTCATTCCCCTAACCCCACATTCACCATAGGGTAATCCACCTAGCCTCACATCCTTGGACACTATGGGCAATTTGGCATGGCCAATCCACCTAACTTGCACATCTTTGCACTCCTGACTTGTGCCGTGTAGATGGTGGACAGGTTTTGGGGAGTCAGGTGGTGAGTTAGTTGCTGCAAGATTCCTTGCCTCTGAACTGCTCCTGTAGCCACTGTATTTATATAGTCAGTCCAGTTCTGGTCATTGGTAATCCCCAGGATGTTGACAATGGGAGCTCAATGATGGTAAAGCCTTTGAATGGGCTTTACCACCATTGATGGCTTGATTCTCCCTTGTTAGAATGGTCACCGTGTGTAATAAAATTTGCTTGCCACTGAACAGTCCAAGGTTGGATGTTGTCCAGGTCTTGCTGCAGTGTCTGAGGGGTCATGATACGGAACGCAATGGAGGTTAGAGCAACCAAGTCAGCCAACTGACTGTTGAAGTGCATTGATAGGTCCTCCCACCTCATCCCAGATCCAAAACCTCCAACTCTGCACTGCCCTGTCAAACTGTCCTGCCTGTCCACCTTCCCTCCCGCTTATCCGCTCCACCATCGTCCTACCCATCTGCATCAACCTATCGCCTTCCAGCTGCCTTACCCCAGCCCCCCCTCCCCCAGCCCCCATCTCCGCCCCCACCAACTGTCCTGAAGAAGAGCTCATGCCCGAAACGTCTACTCTCCTCGGATGCTGCCTGACCTGCTGTGCTTTTCCAGCAACACACACTCTTTGACACATACCTGACACTTTCTCAACACACGCATGCCCAGGCATGTGCACAAAAAAGAGAAGGTCAAAGTGGGCATGACAAATAAAAAAACCACAGCACCTCAGAGGTGAGCATACTGTAGACTCTTTTGTGAGAGTTGGGGTATAGGAGTCAGACGGAGTTTTTTAGACAGCGTAGGAAAAGGCCCTTTGGCCCATTGTGCTCCCACCTGTCAGCAAACATCCATCTGCGGTCTGTTCTGATCTAACACGATAAGCTCTTTTCCCGTGCGATCCTGCGTTAAAAGAAAATCACGTAATAGCCCCGACATTGAAACCAAAGGGGCTGGAATCGCGTTCCAGCCAACACAGGTAAGGAATGTTCACATTCTAGAAATAACTGTAAATTCAATCACGTTAAAGCCAATTTGTGTTGAAGAAACGCACGTTATAGCAGAACAGACTGTATTCTAATCCCATTTTCCTGAGATTGGTCCATAGCCTTGTACACTGTGACACTTCAAGTGCCAACCTAAATATCTTGAGGGTTCCTGCCCCTATCATTCTTTTAGGCAGTAAGTCCCAAATATCCACCACCTTCTGGGTGAAAAAATGATATTGCCTCACATTCCCTCTGAACCTGCTGCTCGTTTCTAGAAATCTGTGCCCCGTGGTTACTGGCCCCTGTCATCAGGGGCAAGACCCCCACCCCCACCCCCACCCCATCTGTTAATGCCCCCCTCCCCCACCCCATTACTTGGTACACCCTGGGAGATTACAGGGATGAGTGTGAGAAGGTCAAGGTGAAGATCAGCTACGTGCCTGCTGAATGGCAAGAACAGGCTCGAGGGATAGAATGGCCTCACTCCAGCACCATGGACCTAGCTACCGAGAATTAAGGGACATCAGTTACTCTGGGGAGCACCTGGTTGATGATCCACACCCCAATGACAAGCCCCAACAAAACATCGGCAATCATCTATTCCCTACAGTGTGGCTATAGGCCATTCAGTCCATCAAGTCTGCACGACCTGCCAAACAGTATCCCACCCAAACCCCCTCCTCCTCCCAACCCTATCCCTGTAACCCTGTATTTCCAATGGCTAACTCACCTCGCCTGCACATCGCTGGAGACCATGGGCAATTTAGCACGGCCAATCCATCTAACCTGCACATCTTTGGATTGTGGTCAAGATGGATGAGAGTACTTAGCAAACAACACTAATTGCCCAGAAGGCAGTTAACAGCTGGCCATGTTGCTGTGGGACACATGTGGGCCAGGCCAGGTAAGGATGGCAAATTTCCTTTCTTAACAGGACATTAGTGAGCCGGTTTTTATTTCCTAACAATCTGCAATGGCTTCATGGCCATCATTTAACCCTTAATTCCAGATTCTTAATTGATTTTATTTTCCAACATCTACCATGACAGGATTCAAACTCCAATCCGGGGGAACATTCATGGTCTGGTGATAATTCCATGAGGCCATCACCTCCCTTCAGTGCGGATAAAGTCTCATTACCCAAACATTGCACAGTCCATGTAAACCTCCTGCCTGCGTGAGTTATCTGTAAAACAATCATCCTGCCTCAGTAAGAGGTGACATCGCAACAGTTCAGTCAGAAATTCGATTCTCCATCTTGCTTCACATTTGGTATTCCTGAAAGCTCATTTTATTTAAAGTCTGACCCAATGGTTACCTCTCATTAACTGCTGGCTCAAAGAAGGTTTCTACAGCCCAGAGCCAGAGTGCAAAACTCAACTTCAAACAGTACACTGACCCTGATTTTAAATAAAATTAGAATTCAAATTAGGTTGACTGTCAGGTGTACAAAAGGGGTGGAAAACCAGGAATCTGAACTGTATAATTCACCATCCCCTCAGAAATTCCACCTGAAGTAACTCACATGTAGAACTCAAAAAAAACTCGAGAGATGTACAACACAGAAACAGACCCTGCGATCTAACTCGTCCATGCTGACCAAGTTTACTAAACTGAGCTCGTCCCATTTGCCTGTGTTTAGCCCATATCCCTCCAAACCTTTCCTATTCATATACCCATCCAGATGCCTTTTAAATGCTGCAACTGTACCAGCCTCCACCACTTCCTCTGGCAGCTCATTCCATACACTCACCACCCTCTGTGAAAAAGTTGCCCCTTTTAAATCTTTTCCTACTCACCTTTAACCTGTGCCCTCTAGTTCTGGACACCCCCACCACTAGGAAAAGACCTTGCCTATTTACCCTACCCATGTCCCTCATGATTTCATAAACCTCTATAAAGGTCACCCCTCAGCCTCCGATGCTCGAGGGAAAACAGCACCAGCCTATTTGGCCTCTCCCTCTAGCTCAAACCCTCCAAGCCTGGCAACATCCTGGTAAATTTTGTCAGAACCCTTTCAAAAGTTTCACCACATTCTTCTGATAGCAGGGAGGCCATAACTGAACAGGGCGGGAGCTTTGGGACAGAAGAGGGGGGGGATAGAGCACACCCTCAAAAAGCCCCACAATTCATTGAGGTCACAGCCAAACTGCGATCCAACTCTGTCAAGTCACCTTTGTTCTACATTCCAGAACCCCTTCGAAAAGCAGAAACCCATCAACCCTCAGGTATAATTTTAACCTTTTGGAGCTACAACTCCTCTCAGTAGCAGAGTAGGTCAAACCCCAATTACTCTTTACACCCCGTGGAACTATTTTGCCAGTTCGCTACGTCCAATAATGCGGAGGGGTTGTTACCCCTTGTGAGGGGAGGGTTGAGGGCCAGAGGGTGTAACCTCAGGGAAAAAAAAGGTGCACATTTATGGCACGGATGAGGAGGAATTTCTTCTCTCAGCAAGTTACAGGTCTGTGGACATCTTTCTTTCTCATGGAGGGCTGTGGAGGTTTGGTCATGAAGCACATTCAAGGCGGAGTTAGATTTTTAATCAATGAGGGGATCAAAGATAATGGGGGGAAAAAAAGACAGGAAAATGGAGTCGAGGATCATCAGATCAGCTATCTTCTCATTGGGTGGGCTGAAAGGCTTCCTTATATTCTCAAGTCTCTGCATCCTAGCCTCCCCCAGTAACAGCTGCTCTCCATCAATTGGATTGGTTCCCTCTAAATTCTTCCCAACTTCAAGCCCATCACCCAGTAACCTTATAAATTCCAACCTTGTGTGCGCAATCTCTCCTTGGAGTAGACTCTGGGAGTTCAGGTATCAATCCAACAAACCTATAATGTCACACTTTCTCCAAGGCCTCATGACAACAATATAAGAACATCTTTTCACCAGGAAACTTCCCTTTTTGGGTTACGTTTCCCACATTCAGGCATTATGAAATAAACACACGAGAAATTTACAATCCAAATTTAACACACACATGGGCACTACACACGTACAGAGAGCGCTGTTCATTTCAGAAAAGTCTCAGAAAGTATAATGGCCAAGGGGAGAAACTAGACTCTCACAAAAATCATCTCAGATGTAAACTTTCCAAATCGAGTTCAACGTTTGTGCCGAAGACAGTCACTACCTGCTCGGCTTTTGGACGATCCCACTCCCCTCACTGAGGGCTTTCAGCATCATTTAAAATCAGGATGACACCACTTCAACATCATAAGCAAAACAGACTACAATGGGGAGGCGATGGCCTAGTGGTTTTATCGCTAGATCATTAATCCAGAAACTCAACTAATGTTCTGAGGACCTGGGTTCAAATCCGGCCACCACAGATGCTGGAATTTGAATTCAATAGAAAGTCTGAAATTAAGAGGCTAATGAGGTCCATGAATCCATCGTCAGAATAACCCAGCTGGTTCGCCACCTTGAGGGAAGGAAATCTGCCATCCTTACCTGGTCTGGCCTACAGGTGACTCCAGAGCCACAGCAATGTGGTGGACTCCTAAATGCCCTCTGGGTATTCAGGGATGGGCAATAAATGCCAGCCTAGCCAGCTGCTGTGATTGGATAAAAATAAAATCACACTTGCCAGGCTTGTGCTCTCTCAAAACACACGGGGGCAACTCCAGCAGCACAGGGTATTTACCCAACAACCCAGGCTGAGGGGGCGGGAGGCCGGACACCCAGAACAATTACATAAACCAATCCAACACACATGGGGAGAGAAACATGCATTCTGAACTGACGTCACTGACCCACTTCTCTTTTTTGTTTTTTTAAATAAAAGAGCCAGTCCTTAAGGTGGAGGGTGACTCACGCCCCCTTTGATCTGAGGGGTTCCAAGTTGGCGGAGCATGCCACATGCGGGGCAGGCGCCGTCTGAAGGGGGCGCTGCCAGGCAGGTTTGTCACCAGAGTCTGTCCCCTCCTAACGCTTCAAAGTCACCGCATGGCTTCCCGAATGCACAGTGGCTGAATTTGGTGAGCTCAAGACCACCCCCCTCCACCCCTCCAAACCAGGTGAGTCGGTGACAGATGTTCGACCTGCTTCCAGTACAGGTCTAAAGTGTCTCCACCACCGAACAATCCCAACATTCCCCTTCAGGTGTGTAACTTCACAGGATCCCTACAGTAAGCCATTCAGCCCAGAGTCCATACTGACCCTTCCCAAGAGTATTCCAGCCAAACCCATGCCCCTGGCCTATCGCCAGAATCCCGCATTTCCCCCAGCTAACCCGCCTAGCCCGCACGGCTCTGGACCCTACAGGGCAGTTTAGCATGGCCAGTCCACCCTAACTTGTACATCTTTATTCTACAGGAAGAAACTGGAACACCTGGAGAAAACCCAGACAGACGCGGGGAGAACGTGCAAACTCCACACAGACAGTTGCCCGAGGTGGGAATTGAACCCAGGTCCCTGTCCCTGTGAGAGGGCAAGGCTAACGACTGAGCCACCGTGCCACCCCTTTGCTCTCTTTTTAAAAAAAATGACAATTAGTTATAAAACCTCTTTCCTATTGAAGTCTCAAGAGTGTTTGAAAAAGATTAGTGTGTGTTTTTTGAAAGTGCAGCAGCTGAGGTTTGGCAATTACTCCACCCCTGAAGCCACACATTTATAACTCATTCACTGGCACTGGGTCAAAACCATGGGAACTCCCTGTATAACACTGCGGGTATCCCTATGACACATGGACTGCAGCAGTTCAGGAAGGCAGCTTCCCATCCAGTGCAGTAACACAGCTGTACGGCACGGAAACAGACCCTGCAGTCCAACTCATCCAGGCCGACCAGATATCCCAACCTCATCCAGTGCCATCTGCCAGCACCCGGCCCATATCCCTCCAAACCCATCCTATTCATATACCCATCCATATGCATTTTAAATGTTGTAATTGTACCAGCCCCCACCACTTCCTCTGGCAGCTCATTCCATACACGTACCACCCTCAGTGTGAAAAAGTTGCCTAACTGGTCCCTTTAAAATCATTTCCCTCCCTCCCTCCTCACCCTAAACCTATGTCTTCTAGTTTGGGATTCCCCTACCCTGGGGAAAAGACCTTGACTATTCACCCTATCCATGCCCTTATGATTTTATAAATCTCTATAGGGTCATCCCTCATCCTCCAACGCTCCAGGGAAAACAGCCCCAGCCTGTTCAACCTCTCCCTTTAGCTCAAATCCTCCAACCCTGGCAACATACTTGTAAATCTTTTCTAAACCCTTGCAAGTTTCACAACACACTTCCTGTGACAGTGCAGAGAGTAAGCCCCACAGTCACGAGCAGGGCTGGAGACAGTGCCTATCTGCTTACTCAGGTGGCTGGAGAGGTGCCACAGAACCAGTTGGGAATGTGGAGAGGAATCCCCAATATCCAGGTCTTTATTTATCCCCCAGTCACATTCACGGAAAACACATTAGCAGTCCAATGCGACACTGATGCAGTTTAAGATCTCGTTGGTCAACTTGAGCTAATCTTCCTCTGAAAAAGAAGTTGTCACATCTTCCTGTGCACTGAATGAGTGTAAGTCAGAGGTAAGTGGGACAGTTGTGAAACCTTTCATCTTTTTGTTTTATATGAACAAGCACGCACTGGTCCCTCACACATCCTAAAGTCCAGAATTGGTCAGTAACTGTAATGCTCCCTTATACACATCCAATTAGACACATTTAGGGCGGCACGGTAGCCCAGTGGTTAGCACTGCTGCCTCATAGCACCAGAGACCCGGGTTCAATTCCCACCTCGGGCGACTGTCTGTGTGGAGTTTGCACATTCTCCCCGTGTCTGCGTGGGTTTCCTCCCACAGTCACAAAGATGTGCAGGTTAGGTGAATTGACCATGGGAAATTACCCGTAGTATTAGGTGAAGGGGTAAATGTAGGGGAATGAGTCTGGGTGGGTTGCTCTTCGGTGGGTCGGTGTGGACTTGTTGGGCCGAAGGGCCTGTTTCCACACTAAGTAAATAAAAAAAAACAAAATGCAGCTATTAAAGCTAGGGAGTACAGAACTGTACAAGTGGAAACTCTGGTTGGGATTATCAGGCAGGTTGGGGTTGTCAATAAATCCTAGCCCTGCCAATATTCCTTTATCCTATGACCAAATTTTAAAATGAAAGACAGATTTAAACTTGATAAAATTGTTGAAGGCTCCTTTGTCATTGACAATTCCCAAAAGAATGCATTCTAGGTTTTGTAAGGCTTATCTGAGAGGGGAGAATGGGGGAAAAGAATAAAATAATGCTGCCCTTACCCCACCTACCAGAGAATGGTGTAGTGTACAATAAAGCAACATCCCTATATGTCGATGTGTTCAAAGCAGAAAGTAGCACCCACGTCCCCTCATATTCACTCCAAATTAAGTCATCTGCTGGAATGGCTATGGAGGTGCCGGTGTTGGACTGAGGTGGACAAATTCGGAAGTCACGTGACACCTGGTTATAGTCCAATAGGTTTATTCAAAACTTCAAGCTTTCACCTCTTGAAGGAGCAGAGCTCTGAACTACTTCACTGGTAAAGGGAAGCTTCCAATTTCAAGTAAACCTGTTGGATTATTGCCCTGGTGTCACGGACTTCTGACTTTGATGGAATTGAAGGGAAGAATAGAGAAAGACAGAAGCAAACAAGTTGCTGGCAGTGAGTGAGTGGGTGGGTGGGAAAGGGATTAGGAGCAGGAGTGGGCCCTACACCTCTTGTCTGCTGTTTGATTAAGGTGTTTTGGTCATGGCGTCAGCTCCACTTTCATGTACTTCTCAACTCCTTTCCAATTCAACCTTGAGGAATTCATGGCTCAGCCTCCACTGCTTCCTGGGTCAGAGAATTCCACAAACTAACAACTCCAAGATGAAAGAAGATGTCCCCTCACGTCTACCTTAAGGCACGCAATCTGACCATTTACGCTTGGCTGACAGTGAGTGCGGCTGTGTTTCTATGGAACCCACTACAATTACATCTCGTGCCAACTCTGTCGCCATCTCCACAGACCCTGGGTTTTTATATCATTTTCCAAATTTATTTCCAATCTCTACTTAGTTGCTACAAACTAATTCATTCTTAACCAACAAACTAGTCTTATCACAAAACATGTAGGAGGATGTAAGCTACCAAGGGTTGAATTAGACTATCAAATACTGAGGGGGCTAGATAGAGTGGACTGGAGAAGATGTATCCAAGCACCAGAGGGTACAGCCTCGTAGTGAGGAGACGATCCTTTAGAACAGAGATGAGGAGGAATTTCTTTGAGTAGAGGGTGGGGAATGTTTGGAACCTGTTGCTGCAGAGTGCTGTGGAGGTCAAGTCATTTTGTACAGTTAAGACAGTAATATATAGGTTCTCAATTAGTGAGGGGGTCAGGGGTTATGGGGGCAAAAACGCAGGAGAATCAGGCTGAGAAACACTTCTGCCATGATCGAAGCAGACTCAATGGGCCAAGTGATCTAATTCCACTCCCACAAAAGGAGGGAACTGGCGTTTGGAGTCAGCAGATGAGTGAGAGATCCAAAATGAGTACTTTGCATCGGCATTCTCCCAGGAGAAGGATATGAAGGATCGTGAGATTTGGGTGGAGCATGCTCATCTGTTTGAAATCAAGAAAGAAGTGATGTTGGCTTGCTGGGAGAACATTAAAAAGGTGCATAAGTCCTCAGGTTAGTTATTGAGAGATAAAGAGCTTATGCTCGAAATGTTGATTCGCCTGCTCCTCAGATGCTGCCCGACTTGCTGTTCTTTTCCAGCGCCACACTCTCGTTGGGGTTATTGAGAGAGGCAAAAGAGAAGATTGCCGGGACATGGATACAAAAATCTTTGTATCGTCGCTAGCCACTGGAGAGGTCCCAGAGAACTGGTACGTTAGCTAGTGTAGTTCCTCCGTTTAAGAGGGGACATGGGGACAGCCCAAGTAACTGCAGTCCTCACTTTGCCACAGCCCAAGAAACTATAGACCAGAAGTCTCACCTCGAGGTTTGGGAAGCCATTGGAGAGGATTCTTAGGGATAGGAGTTACACACATTCGGAAAAGCACAGCCTAATTCGGGAGAGTCAGCATGGCTTTGTGTGACATAACTTGATTGAATTTTCGAAGAGGCAATGGAAGTGATCGATGAGGGAAGAGCAGTGGATGGTGTTTCCATGGATTTTAGTAAGGCTTTCGACAGTCCCTCCTGGTAGGCTCATCCTGAAGATTACGGAGCATGGGATCTATAGTGACCTGGTAGAAGGCAGAGGATAGTGGTGGGAAGGTATTTTTCAGGCTGAAGGCCTGAGACTAATGGTGTTCCATAGAGATCCTCTGTTGTTTGAGATATATGTAAATGGCTTGGATGAAAACGCCAGATGGAGTTTAATTGTGAGGTGCTGCACTTTGGGAGATCAAATTAGATTAGATTAGATTACTTACAGTGTGGAAACAGGCCCTTCGGCCCAACAAGTCCACACCGACCCGCCGAAGCGTAACCCACCCACACCCCTACATTTACCCCTTACCTAACACTATGGGCAATTTAGCATAGCCAATTCACCTGACCCGCAGATCTTTGGAGTGAGGGAGGAAACCGGAGCACCCGGAGGAAACCCACACAGACACGGGGAGAACGTGCAAACTCCACACAGTCAGTCGCCTGAGTCGGGAATTGAACCCAGGTCTCTGGCGCTGAGAGGCAGCAGTGCTAACCACTGTGCCACCGTGCCGCCCTAAATGTTAAGGCAAACAGTTAATGACAGCAGCTGAACAACATTGATGTACAGACAGATCATGGGATTCAAGTCCATAGCTCCCAGAAAGTGGCCGCACAATTAAATAAGGTAGTAAAGAGGGTGAATGGCATGCTTGTCTTTATTGGTCAGGGAATTGAGTACAAGAGTCAGGATGTCATGTTGCAGCTTTGTAAGGCTATGGTGAGGCCTCAGTAAAGCATTCAATTCTGGTCACCACATTACAGGAAGGATGTGGAGGCTTTGGAGAGAGTACAGAAGAGGTTTACCCGGATGTTCCCTGGATTAGAGGGCTTGAGCTCTGAGGTGAGGTTAGAAAAACTCAGGTTGTTTTATCTGGAGCGGCGGAGGCTGAGGGGAGACTTGATGGAAGTCTATAAAATTATGAGGTGCATAGATAGAGTTAACGACCAGAATCCTTTTCCCAGAGTGGAAATGTCTAATACTCAGGGGCATGCATTTAAAAAGGTGAGAGGGGAAAAGTTCAAAAGGAGATTAGAGGGACAAGATTTATACACAGAGAGTGGTAGGAGTCTGGAATGTATTCTGGGGGGTGGGGGCGTGGAGGCAGATACATTTGGGGTGTTTAAGGGGCTTTTAGATAAGCTCATGGATATGGAAGGAATAGAGGGATATATGGACCAAGGGCAGGCAGGAAGGATTGGTTTAATGTGGTGTCATGTTTGGCACAACATGGTAAGCCAAAGGACCCATTCCTGTGCCGTACTGTTCTATGTTCTATATCTTATTACCATACGGACACCTTAAAAACAGAGACTAATGTATCTTTTCAATTAGGTGACAGACACAAATAGGAGAAAGTGAGGTCTGCAGGTGCTGGAGATCAGAGCTGAAAATGTGTTGCTGGAAAAGCGCAGCAGGTCAGGCAGCATCCAAGAAGCAGGAGATTTGACATTTCGGGCATAAGCCCTTCTTCAGGAACCCCTGTTCCTTGGATGCTGCCTGACCTGCTGCGCTTTTCCAGCAACACATTTTCAGCTCAGGACAGACATAAATAGAAAGGAATAGAGGGACACTGAGCACACGCAGGCAGATGGGATTAGTTGAGAATGGCCTCATGGTCAGTGCATGTTCTAAGTAAAATGAATTTCCCTGATGGCCTTGGACTAACCTCAAACCTCTTCAGCCTCTCTTTCCCCAGGTGCCTTGTTCTTCCTCAAAATCAATGCTGCCCAACGCAATAACGTTGAGAAAAACAAAATGAATTTTAAAAAGAAACAATTTTGCAGTGGCTTCTCTCTGTTTCTCATCGAATTCCAACGAAACAATAAGCAGAACTGCGTGCAGCGGCACTGGGCAGCTTCAGCGTATGGCAGCCTGTGGTACATCATTGACTGGGAGAGCGCAGCGCCCCAGAAAGAGAAAAAGGGCACAGTATTACACAATGCTATTACTGCTGTCAACGCGCACAACACAACGGACAGAGAGATCTCATGCAGGATGGAATATACCAACAGCGGATTCCCCTCGGAATACAATCAAAAAGCAAAAAGACTACAGATGCTGGAAATCTAAAACAAACCGAAAACACTGGGGAAACCGTGCAGGTCAGCCAGTACATGGAGAGGGGTTAATAGTGAATGATTTCACTCCAAGTAGGACCATTCTTCAAAAACTCTCATTGACGTTAGCTCCAAAGAGTTACCCCAGTCCCAAACGTGACTTCGGCTTCTCTCACCACAGAGCTGCCGAGTTTCTCCAGTGCTCATTTTCCTCTGGTACAGTTACACTTGCCACAAACCTTACACTGACTCGTGCTGGACTTAAGGCAGTTACGGAGTTAGGGCTGGAGAGCGGGACTGACTGGGTAGTTGGCACAGACGCAATGGCTCGAATGGCCTCCTCCGCACTGCACAATTCTTAACAGATTGCTAGGAGAGGGAGGGCTGTTGAGGATGGAATGGGCAGCAGTCACTGTTCTCCTCCCGCTCTGTTCTGACCCCCACAGCTCTCCTCCTGATAAACAGGACACGGTTAGCTGGGGTTCCCTGCCCAGGGCTCAGTGCCAGCAGCCTGGGTCACAGGTGCCACTGCCTGGTCCAGTATTTAACTGCCCTCTGGGTAATTAGGGATGGGCAATAACAGAGCGAACCACATTGCTGTGGGTCTGGAGTCACATGTAGGCCAGACCAGGTAAGGATGGCAGATTTCCTCCCCTAAGAAACAGTGATAGATTTGAAGTGAAATGAAGTCAAGGATAGAGAAATTAAATTTAAATAGTGCCGGGGACAGCATTGGAATCAGCCAGAGTGGGGCTAGGGGCAAACTGGACTGTGTGTAGACAAAGCACTGTACAATTCTTAACAGATTGCTAGGAGAAGGAGGACGGTTGAGGATGGAATGGGCAACAGTCAATGTTCTCCAGAGTTAGGAACACTGAGAACGGGTCAGAAGACAGAAAAAGACATCTGCTAAACACTATTTCAGTTGGAAAGAGGGCTGTTCAGATCTCCAGAAGGAAATGCAGCAAGTCACGGTGTGAAAATGGGAAGAAACAGCACCACCCCCAACACAGATCAGCAAGGTGACCATTCACACCTTAACAAAGGTTCCACATTCGGTGTTCTGGCATCACTTTACACAGAAAACAAACATTTCTTGGGCATTAATTCACAGGACGTTGTCACCACTGGTCGGGCCAGAACTTATTAACCGCCCATCCCTAATTGCCCAGAGGATAGTTAAAGAGTCAAGGTAAGGATGATAAATTTCTCTCCCTAAAAAAAGGGCATAGAGTTTTACAACAACTGGCATAGTCGTCACTAAACCAAGCTGTTTTTTTAATTAAATTCAAAATTTTACCATCTGCCATAAACAAGATTTGAATCGGTGTCCCCGGAACATCAGCCCGGGTTGGGAACACTCGACCTCTCTGCGCCCACCCCCACTCCGGCCTATCACCCTCACCTTAACCTCCTTCCACCTATCGCATTCCCAACACTCCTCCCCCAAGACCCTCCTCCCTACCTTTTATCTTCACCTGCTTGGCACACTCTCCTCATTCCTGAAGAAGGGCTCATACCCGAAACGTCGATTCTCCTGCTCCTTGGATGCTGCCTGACCTGCTGCGCTTTTCCAGCACCACATTTTTCAGCTCGGGAACACTAGTGCAGTGATGTAACCATTATGCTACTGCCTCCCCTAAATACAGCATCAATATAGTTCAATTGGTCAGTCGCTTTCAAGTTTCACCTTTCTATGGCCAAGTGTGTGTGTTGCGCGGTCTGTAAAACAGACAGCTCAGTGGCCTGAACCCCAAGCTCTAGAACACCCCCCCCCACCCTCACCCCAATCCCTAAATCATCCCTCCTTTAAGACCACATTTTTGGCCAGCTGCTTTCAGTTCACCTGCTGTGGGTTGACCCACAATATCCTTAAGGAGAGAACGCCAGGAATTTGACCCAGTGACAGTGAAGGAATGGCGATATATTTCAAAGTCACGATCGTGATGGCTTGGAGAGGAATTTACAGGGGGTGGTGTTCCCATGTATTTACTGTCCTCATCCTTCGAGATGGAAGTGGTTATGGGTTTGGAAGTTGCTGTCTGAAGTTCTTCGGTGAATTTCTGCAGTGAATCTTGTAGATAGTACACACTGCTGCTACTGAGTGTCAGTGGTAAATGTCAGTGGTGAATTAAGTGGGCTGCATTGTCCTGGATGGTGTCAAGCTTCTTGTGTGTACTTGGAGCTGCACCCATCCAGGCAAGTGGGGTCTTTAATTTAAAACACAGACTGCTTCAGTGTCTGAGGGGTCATGAACGGTGCTGTATATTGTACAATCATCGGCAAACATCCCCACTTCTCAGCTTATGATGGAGGGATCGTCATTGATGAAGCAGCTGAAGATGGTTGGGCCTAGGACACTCCCCTGAGGAACTCCTGCAGAGATGTCCTGGAGCGGAGATGACTGATCTCCCACAATCACAACAATCTTTCTATATGTCAAGTATGACTCCAACCATTGGGAGAGTTTGCCCCCCAATACCCATCGATTCCAGTTTTGCCTGGGCTCCTTGATGCCACACTCGGTCGAATACAGCGTTGATGTCAAGGGCTGTCACTCTCACCTCTCCCTCTGGAATTCAGCTCTTCTGTCTATGTTTGACCCAAGGCTGTAATGAGGTCAGGAGCTGAGTGGCCCTGGCAGAACCCAAATTGGGCATCACTGACCAGGTTATTGCTGTCCATCTTTCTTTGACCTTGAATTGAGTGACTTGATAGAGCCATCTCAGAGGGAAGTTTAAAGTCAGCCATCTTGCTGTTGATGTAGATCAGACCAGATATGTTTAGCAGATTTCCTTCCCTAAAGTGAACAAGATGGGTTTTTGGGAAAATATGCTTGTTGCATAGATCACAATCATGGAGACTAATTTTTTCACCCAGTTTATACTTAAACTCTCCATTTACTAAACTAGAATTCGAACTTACATCCTGGGATTTAAAGGCTAGGCCTCTGGCCTAGGAGTTAATGTAGCCACTGTACATCCGTAACTGCACTGGGCAACGACATTACACAAAGACAAAGACTCAGTCGGTAGATGCTTCAGAGCCTCCGTGTCACAGGACAGTGAGTGTGCAACGTGGTTACGTTACCCATCAGTCTGAACTACTCAGCATTTAATTACTACACAGAGAAAGAAACCAAGCCCTCGCAAGTTGTTTAAAAGTTGGAACAATAGAAGCAGCCTGAGCGGGCATGGTCAATCCTCCCATAGCAGTTGCTGTTTTCCCATCTCTCAATGGCAGCCAAAAGCTAAAGATGCTCTTCCAGGGCAGCAAGACCAAGTCTGTTTTCTGAATCTGCATTTTCTGGCAAAGGGGATGCTACTTTATTGGAACAGTTAATTAGTAACTGTTACTGTATCTACTAATCAGTTAGTTTTTCCAATAAAAGGTATTCCAAGATAAGTTCTTCTTTCTTTTAACGATAGCGTTTGAATCGATTGTTTTGCTTAATGTCGAGTAGTTTGACCAGTCGAATTGCATCTGAAACACTGCCATTGGGTAATTGTCTTTTAAAAAAAAAAGGAAAAAAGGTTAGGCGACATCCTTGAAATATTTGGAGGCGGTCTGGTCTGGTCTGGTCTGGTCCATAAAGTGGCCTTTTAGCCCTTCAAGCCTGCTCTACCATTCAGGCTGTGGGCTCAACTCCACTTTTCTGTATACATCACAAAATCTTATCTTTTGGCATCATTCTTTAAAACCCAACCTGGAGTCTTAAAGCACAAGACAAACATATTTGCAGATCCCCGTCTTCTGAGTAACGTTTACAGCTGTCGCAGGATCTACGGTAGAAGCCTGATTTGTTCCGAAGAATTATATCAAACTCGAAACGTTAACTTGGTTTCGCTCTCTCTCCACTGTTGGTGACAGACCTCCCGAGTTTCTCCAGCACTTCCTGGGTTTTAGCCAAGACCAGATTTCTTTCCTTCCTTAAAGATTAAGGCCAAAAGGAAACATGGTGAATCTATCAACATCAGTTGACAGATGGAACGTGAGATTTTCAGATCACCAGGGAACTGATTCCTTCTCCCTCCAGAACTTCGAGTAAATTTCTCCAGAGCCTCACACAGTATCTACCAGCAATTACCCACTCCTCAGAGAGGGTAAACCAAAGTTAATACAAATCAAAGGTATCTGCATGTAGACTGGCGCAGTAAGATAGCTCAGTCGTGTTCTCATAATTAATCATCAACATCGATTAGACCGACCAGCTATGGACACAGCAAAATGTGTTGTCCCTCTTCGTTCAAAATGTCAGATACTAAACGATTTACAAGGGTGTTACCAGGTTGGGAGGGTTTGAGCTGTAGGGAGAGGATAACTATGCTGGGGCCGTTTTCCCTGGATCGTCAGAGGCCGAGAGGTGACTGTATACAGGTTTACAAAATCATAAGGGGCATGGATAGATAAAGTTTTTGTTCCCCCACGGCAGAGGAGTCTAAAACTAGATGGTATAGATTTAAGGTGGGAGGGAAAAAATTTAAAGAAAGACCGAAGGGGAACATTTTTCCACACAGAAGGTGGTGCACGTATGGAATGAGCTGCCAGAGGAAGTGGTGGAGGCTTCTCACTGATGAGGTAATATACTATGGTGATGAAATGCCTGAAAACAAACCTTCCAACTCAGTGAGCTAACTGACATACTTATCAGTCTGAGCTACAAATCTTCTCAAAAATCAATAACATGACCACTGTGTTACTGTGCACTTGAACGTAGATAAGGTACAGCTCACAAAGAACTATGGCTAGTTACCTCAGACCATAGTAAGTGAGTGAGAGAGGGTGAGTGGCTGAGGAGTGGCCGAGAGGTCCTTAAATTCTGAAAGATCAAGATACCAAGAGAACTTTCCCTCCTGTGGGAAAGAGAAAACGTCTTGTATCAGCCGAAGACAGACACAATAAGTCCAATCAAAAATTCATAAGTCTTTATCTGGAGTGTGGTGAGAATGTGCTACGACCGAGAGTTGTTGAGGTATGTGGCATCAAACTATTTACAGGGAAGCTAGACTGGATGTGAGGGAGATGGGAATGGAGGGAACTGATGACCGCCAGTTCAAGAAAAACAAATGGGAGAAACTCAAGTGTAGATGCCAGTATGGACTGGTCGGATCGAATGGCTCTATAAATCCTACGTAACCCTGTAAGGAATCTCAGCAATTGTCCAATTCGCATGAAGGATTTCATCACCTGTTTCAACGGGAGATGTGATGGTCGATGTCTTTGGAGTGAAAAGAGCCAGAGGGGACAATCTGAGAGAGACGTACAGATTTATTCCATGTTTGGATAAGGTGGAGGAAGAAAAGGCCCTTGTTACAGGGAATGGTGCCACAGTGCTCTCGAGGGTGGAGGCAGTGGAGTGCAGGGGGAAAGAGGATGATTTTGAAAGAAAATTGGAGGGAAATAAGATTGCAAGACTACAAGAATGGAAAAGGGAGAGGAGCGACTGTGTTACTCTACGGAGAGTCAGGAAGGACCCAAATGGCTTCCTTCCGTAATGCGATGACTCTGATTAACTGATGATAGCCCTCTTTCTGGAGGCAGGATAATTCTGGACCGAGATATCAGTACATGACTGCCAACAAGGCATCACAGGGGGGAATTGCCCTCAGGCATAGAAACATAGGAGGAGTAGGCCTTTCTGCCCATTAAGCCTGCTCCACCATTCATTATGATCATAGTCAACCATCTGGCTCAGTCCCGTCTTCCCAATGTCTCCCTGTACCCTCTCAGCCCGAACAATCAGCACCATTGTGTGTGGGTTCCACAGCACACCCCTCACTGGATCACAGAGTCTGTCCAACACCCACACGACGGGATAGCAGTGGGCATTCAAACATCTGGCTTGCACCCCCAGGAGTGCCAGCCTGGGTGGTGGTGGTGGTGGGGGGGGGGGGGGGGGGGTGTTTATTTGGTAGGGAGACATATTACGGAGTGTCAGTACGTCTCCTGTGGGCTTGGATGGCATTAAGTGCCCAGAGCGCTATTTTTATACTCATGTGTAGTTACATTTCTAGTTATCACTTTCAATAAAGCAAATCTGTTAAACTGACCCAGTTAGATGCTCAATTAATAGCTCATTCCTATGCAGTATCTGGTCTAGTGAGTGTCAACGCATTCCAAGCTCTGTATTGCCACTGGCTCTGGTCTTTATATTACAAATACAACTCATAGGGTTTGTGCATCATGTCACCAATGCTCCCTCTACAGTAACTGTATTACAACATGAGCCATACTTCAAAAGAGTCCGTTGACTATTGGGAAAAGTGCTATACAAATGCACATTCCTCTCTTAGGAGAAAGTGAGGACTGCAGATGCTGGAGATCAGAAATGAAAAATGTGTTGCTGGAAAAGCACAACAGGTCAGGCAGCATCCAAGGAGCAGGAGAATCGACGTTTTGGACATAAGCCCTTCTTCAGAAACGTCGATTCTCCTGTTCCTTGGATGCTGCCTGACCTGTTGTGCTTTTCCAGCAACACATTTTTCAGCTTTATCGGGATATGGCAACAAAATTATGGAATCATAGAACCCCTTCAGTGCAGGAGCAGGCTATTCAGCTCACACTGACCCTCTGAAGAGCATCCCACCCAGAGCCACATTCCGACCTAATCTCTGCCACCTTGCATTTGCCTAGCTGCCCATCCCAGGTGATGATGGTGCAAGTTAGCTTGGCAATCCACCTAACCCACACATCTTTAAACTGCGGAAGGAAACCAGAGCACCCTGGAGGATGCCCACTCACACACAGACAGTCGCCCGAGGCAGGAATCGAACCCGGGTCCCTGGCGCTGTGAGACAGCAGCGTTAACCACTGAGCCACCCCAATGGAGTTTGTTTTTGTTGTATCCTGCATTAATAGAATACACCAAAACACTACAAATCATTAAAGCTCGGAGTCTGCGATGCGGACGCTTTCGGCACCACGTTTTGGAAGCAGATTGAAGTAGCCACGTTCGAGATTTAAGTAGCCATTCAATTAGCCCCCAGTCTGTTTAGAACATAGAACATAGAACATAGAAGGATACAGCGCAGTACAGGCCCTTCGGCCCTCGATGTTGCGCCGACCGAATCCTACCTAACCTATACTAGCCCAATAACTTCCAAATGCCTATCCAATGCCCGCTTAAATGACCATAAAGAAGGAGAGTTCACCACTGATACGGGCAGGGCATTCCATGAACTCACAACCCGCTGTGTGAAGAATCTACCCCTAACATCTGTCCTATACCTACCACCCCTTAATTTAAAGCTATGTCCCCTAGTAACCCCTGACTCCATTAGCGGTAAAAAAGAGAGACTAGTCTTCACCCAATGTAATGCTGACCCTGTTCACCCAGCACAGATTGAAGGGGCTCAATGGCCTCCAGCTTTGCTCGAACCATTCCGATTACTGCGTCCAAACAGAGGAAGGCTCCTCCTTTCACCATACACCATTACAGTGACAGAGAGGAGAGGAGACTGCCCACCAAGCTCCTCCTCAAAGCCCACTCCTGAGCCAGCACCTCTCTATCTTATATTCCTGACCATTATTAGTTTATCCAAAAACTGGGGCAGAAGTATCTCTTTATCCACTTGGGAGATGTGGGTGTGACTGGCTGGAGAACAGCAACATATTTCCAATTCTTCTGTACTGTATGCTTCGTTGAAGTCAGGATAGTGAGTGGACCATACACAAGAAAGATGCTATTTAAATGCAGGCCTTCCTTTCTGATTTGGCAGGATACGTGAAGGTTTGGTGGGGGGGTGGTAGAAGAGATGATTATTGCCTCTGAGCTGAATTGAATACATTTATAATGCAGGGAGAATCAGGTTAATTGAGAGAGTGAAATTCTGTTACATTTGCAGAGGACAGTATCTGGAAGCAACAGTCTTTGATTGGATTTAAAGCTTCAAGTTGTAACTTGCCCCTGATCGGAGAGGAAAGAAGAATCCTCGGATGAAGGGGCTTGGTTAATGGAGAATGCTTTCTGGGACAATTAAGTTGAGGTATGAGAGGTGATCTGGTGTGGGTGTTTTTCCCTCTTCGGGGAATCTACAGCTGGAAGGCACACTTTCAGAATATGTAATTTGGATGTGAACATAGGAGGTATGGGGAGGTGACACCAGAATTGGTGGTGTAATAGACAGCGAAGAAGGTTACCTCAAGAGTACAACAGGACCTCGATCAGCTGGGCCGAGGAGTGGCAGGGGAGTTTAATTTTGATCAATGTGAGGTATTACGTTCTGGAAAGACAAGCCAGGGCAGCACCTACCCAGTTAATGATAGGGTCCTGGGGAATGCTGCCAAACAAAGAGACCTTAGGGTGCAGGTTCATAGTTCCTTGCAGGTGGAGTCGCAGATCTACAGGGTAGTGAAAGCACACTTCCCTTTATTGGTCAAAGCATTGAGTATAGGAGTTGGGAGATCATGTTGCAACTCCACAGGACATTGGTTAGGCCAGTTTGGGAATACTTCATTCAGTCCTGGTCTTTTTGCTTTTGGAAGGATGTTGTGAAACTTGGAAAAGGGTTCAGAAAAGATTGACAAGGATGTTGCTGGGGTTAAGGGGTTTGAATTACTGGGAGAGGCTGAATAGGCTGGGGCTATTTTCCACAGAGTGTCAGAGGCTGAGGGGTGACCATGTACAGGTTTATAAAATGAACCCTATCTATACCCTTCATGCTAAGTCCAAAGATGTGCAGGTTAAGGTGGATTGGCCATGCTAAATTTCCCATATATTGTCCAGGGGCGTGTAGGCTGGGTGGGGTAGCCACAGGAAACACAGGGTTACACTGATAGGGTAGGAGAGTGGGTCTGGTTGGGATATATTTTAAGAGAGTGTAGATTCAATTGGCTGTTTTTATATTGAGGGGATTCTATGAATAGCCAAAGTCTTTTTCCCAGGATAGAGGAATCCAAAACTAGAGGGCAGAGGCTTAAGGTGAGAGAGGAAAGATTTAAAAAGGGACCTGAGTGACAACTTTTTCACATAGAAGCTGGTTAAATATATGAAAATGAGCTGACAGAGGAAGTGGTAGATGCTGGTACAATTACAACATTTAAAAGGCATCCGGATGAATACATGAATAGGAAGGGGTTTAGAGGGATATGGGCCAAGTGCTGGCAAATAGGACTAGATTAATTTATAATATCTGGTCGGCGTGGACAAGTTGGACTGAAGGAAGGGTCTGTTTCCGTGCTGCACAATCCTATAACTAATTCTATTTTGACCATAATAAAAACAAGAGACTCTGACAGTGTGAAACTCAAGGGGATTTGGGGCCTTTACCTCAGAGCTTGTAGTATTGTGCAAAGTTAGGACTTCCAATCTTTATATCAATGTTTATAAATTACACTAAAACAGGCCAATTGGCCTACTCAATGTCTAGCAATATTTAAGCTCCCGTTAAGCGTACTACCATCATATCTCTCTTCCCTTCTCTCAGGTACATTCCCAGTTTAAATGCTCATCTTATTCACTTCAGCCATTGCCTGTGGGAGTAGGTTGTCACCATTCTGAGAAAAGCAGCTCTTTCTGATTATTTTCTCAAGTACACTATGCTCACCCATCATTGAGTCACACAGTACAGAGAACATTGAAAAATACCTCACCATTCATAGGGTCATAGAGATGTACAGCATGGAAACAGACCCTTCGGTCCAACCCGTCCATGCCAACCAGATATCCCAACCCAATGTAGTCCCACCTGCCAGCACCCAGCCCATATCCCTCCAAACCCTTCCTATTCATATACCCATCCAAATGCTTCTTAACTGTTGCAATTGTACCAGCCTTCACCACATCCTCTGGCAGCTCATTCCATACACGTACCACCCTCTGCGTGAAAAAGTTGCCCCTTAGGTCTCTTTTATATCTTTCCCCTCTCACCCTAAACCTATGCCCTCTAGTTCTGGACTCCCCAACCCCAGGGAGAAGACTTTGTCTATTTATCCTATCCATGCCCCTCAATTTTGTAAACCTCTATAAGGTCTCCCCTCAGCCTCCGACACTCCAGGGAAAACAGCCCCAGCCTGTTCAGCCTCTCCCAGTAGCTCAGATCCTCCAACCCTAGCAACATCCTTGTAAATCTTTTTTGAACCCTTTCAAGTCTCACAACATCTATCCAATAGGAAGGAGACCAGAATTGCATGCAGTATTCCAACAGTGGCCTAACCAATGTCCTGTACAGCCTCACCACGACCTCCCAACTCCTGTACTCAATACTCTGACCAATAAAAGGAAAACATACCAAACGCCTTCCTCACTATCCTATCTACCTGCGACTCCACTTTCAAGGAGCTATGAACCTGCACTCCAAGGTCTCTTTGTTCAGCAACACTCCCTTGGACCTTACCATTAAGTGTATAAGTCCTGCTAAGATTTGCTTTCCCAAAATGCAGCACCTCGCATTTATTTGAATTAAACTCCAGCTGCCACTTCTCAGCCCATTGGTCCATGCTGGGTCAAACTCCTAGATCTCCCTCCAAATGCCACTGTGGGTCTACATGCAGCACGTGGACTGTAGCAGATCAAGAGGGCAGCTCAACGACATCGTCACAAGGGTAACTAGAGACGGGTAACAACCATCCAGCCAATGATGCCCACATCCCACTAGCAAATTTACAAAAAAACTCCACTTCTAATCCATCGTCCAGTTCACGATGAAAAACCAGAGACCCAAAAACAAAAGTAAAACACTGCAGGAGCTGGAGATCTGAAATAGAAACAATAAAGTTTCAAGAAACTCGGCAAATTTGGCAATTCCAGGTGTGTGTGTGTGTGAGAGAGAGAGAGTGAGAGAGAGTGAGAGAGAGAGTGTGAGAGAGAGAGAGAGAGTGTGAGAGAGAGAGAGAGAGTGTGAGAGAGAGAGAGAGTGTGAGAGAGAGAGAGAGAGAGTGTGAGAGAGAGAGTGAGAGTGTGAGAGAGAGAGTGAGAGAGAGAGTGAGAGAGAGAGTGAGAGAGAGAAGGTCGACATTTTGAGCTATGAAATGACTCACTAGGAACCGAAGAAGTGTTATACCAGACAGGAAATATTAACTCTGCTTCACCACTGCTCCTGACAGACTTGCTGAGGATCTCCAGAACATCCTGCCTTTTTCCAGCCTTGATGCACATTCGATTCGGGAGCGTTTTATGGGTGTTGTGGAGCAGGCATAAATACTTAATATGTACTCCCATCTGATCGGATTAATTTGACAGCGGCGCACAGCTATTTACGATCTCCGTTAATGACAGACAAATTGCAGCCAACGTCCCCTGTGCGGTTCATGCGAGCAAATGAGGGAAATACTAACTGTAGTCAGATTTGTGCAGGATAGGTTGGAAAGCAAGTTGTGAGGAGGGACACACTGAGTTTCCAAATGGATACCAACAGGTTAAGGTGAGTGGCTAAAAGACATTGACAGGACAGATGTAGGGAGTGTACATGGTTTCCCACTTTAGCAGGAGGAATAGAAACGCAGTCTGTGATACAGCTATTCAGCACAGTAACAGACCCTTCAATCCAACCAATCCGGGTTGAACCTAATCCCATATTAAACTCGTCCCACCTTCCTGCTCCTGGCCCATATGCTTCCAAACCTTCCTTATCCATGAACTTATCCAAATATGTCTTTCAAACATTGCAACTGTACCCACATCCACCACTTCCTCAGGAAGTTCATTCCACACACGAACCACCCTCTGTGTAAAACATTTGTTCCTCTTGTCTTTAAAATCTCTCTCCTCTCACCTTAAATCTATGCCCCCACTCTAGTCTTTCCCTAGGATGGTGGGTTTCAACAGCCATTAACCCTACCAACACCCATTATTTTATAAACTTCTAAAAAAGTCACCACTCAACCTTCAATGCTCAAGTGAAAAAAAAAGGTCCCAGCCTTTCTTTATAATTCAAACCTTCCATACTTGGCAACATCCTGACAAAATCTCTTCTAAACCCTCTCTAACTTAATAATATCTTTTCTATAACTGGGCAACCAGAACTGGACAGACTATTCCAGGGGAGGCATCACCAATGTGCTGTACACACTCAACATGACTTCCCAACCCCTATACTCAAAGGACTGTGCAGTGTTTCTTAATTAGGGAGAAAATACAGAACTCCAAACTACAGAGAAATCTGAGCGACTCTTTATTTGACTCACGTATCGTCAGAGATCTCCCGCAGAGAAAAAGGCCCTTTGATCCAGCACAAGTCCACCAGTCAAAAATAACCAACTATTCTAACCCCTCGCCAATTCAGAATGCTGGACTTTAATCTTACAGAGACTTGCAAGCTCCCTAAATAGCAGTCTTGAAATAGTGCATACCTGGAGAAGGTTTCCTCTTGTGGAGGAGTGCATAATCAAAGCACAGTTTGAGAAGGAAAGACAGGGATTGAGGATTTTTTTTTTCCCCTTTCTCAGAGGGTGGTTATTCTGCAGAATTCTCTTCCCCAGAGCACAGCACACATGTAGTAGAATGGAGGGACTTCAGAGTTCATAGAGATGTACAGCATGGAAACAGACCCTTCGGTCCAACCCGTCCATACCGACCAGATATCACAACCCAATCTAGTCCCACCTGCCTATATCTCTCCAAACCCTTCCTATTCATATACCCATCCAAATGCCTCTAAAATGTTGCAATTGTACCAGCCTCCACCACATCCTCTGGCAGCTCATTCCATACACGCACCACCCTCTGTGTGAAAAAGTTGTCCCGTAGGTCTCTTTTATATCTTTCCCCTCTCACCCTAAACCTATGCCCTCTAGTTCCAGACTCCCCCACCCCAGGGAAAAGACTTTGTCTATTTATCCTATCCATGCTCCTCATGATTTTATAAACCTCTATAAGGTCATCCCTCAGCCTCCGACACTCCAGGGAAAACAGTCCCGGCCTGTTCAGCCTTTCCCTGTAGCTCAAATCCTCCAACCCTGGCAACATCCTTTCAGGTCGATATGCTTATTGATTGAATATTGGACCCAATATACCGACCACTGCAGCGGACAGCTGGAACTGACAACCGGAAGCGGCAGATTCAAACCACTATAAATGCCGGAGGAAACATCACAGAAGCGCTTCACAGGAGGCTCCCAAGCACTGAGGATGTCACCTAGACAGGGGACGAAACGTCTGCAACACAAATTCCCAGCTCGGCGAACAGAACCACAACAACGAGCACCCGAGCTACAAATCTTCTCCCAAACTTTGAATCTGATCTATCCTTTTCCATCACTATTTTAAAACGAATAGAATTATGATCATTGGACCCAAAGTGCTCCCCCACTGACACCTCAGTCACCTACCCAGCCTTGTTTCCCAAGAGTAGGTCAAGTTTTGCACCTTCCCTAGTAGGTACATCCACATACCGAATCAGAAAATTGTCTTGTACACATTTAAGAAATTCTTCTTCATCTAAACCTTTAACACTATGGCAGTCCCAGTCGATGTTGGGAAAGTTAAAATCCCCTACCATAACTACCCTACTCTACAAAATTCCATGCAAGGACTGCCACAAACACTACATAGGACAAACAGGAAGAAAGTTAGCCACCAGGATACATGAACACCAGCTAGTCACAAAAAGACACGACCCTCTCTCCCTTGTAGCCCTACACAAGGATGAAAAAACCCACCATTTCGACTGGGACAACACATCCATCCTGAGACACGCTAAGCAAAGACATGCCAGAGAATTCCTAGAGGCCTGGCACAACACCATAAATAAACACACAGATCTAGATGCCATCTATCAACCCCTCAGAAAAACGAACAGGAAATGATATCACCACAAACCCCAGGAACCCCATCCAGGAGAAAGATATAAATAGAAAGCAGGAGACAACAGCTTCGCTTCACTTGGAGGTCGCCACTGATGATGTTACCTAGCCAGGTAATGAAACGTCTGGATATCAAACTTACAGGTTCACTGTTCTCTGAAAAATGGGAGTCACAGGTAGACAGGGCAGTGAAGGCAGCTTTTGGCACACCGGCCTTCATCAGTCAGAGCACTGAGTATAGATGTAGGGAAGTTGCGTTGCAGTTATACAGGATGTTGGTGAAGTCTCACTCAGACACGAACCAATTTGGGCCAAAAAGGACCTGTTTCCATGTTGTAGGACTCTATGACTTACTCAAGGCCACGTTCAGATGCTTGATAGTCAAGAGGTTCAAGGGTTACACGGTCAAGAGAAGATTCTTTTGGTTGTTCTTGGGATGAAGAGACTGCCCAATGAGCAAATGTTGAGATGGTTGGGTCCATTCTCATTGGAGCTCTGTAAATAATCCTATGTGAGGCTTGGCAGGATTAGATGGTGACAGACTGTCTCCCCTCGTGGGGGGGGAATTTAAAAAAGGAGCGAACTGATTAAAAATAAAAAAGGAGGCTCCTGGTGAAGACAGGGATGAGGAATTTCTTCAGAGGGTCATTAGCCGTTGAAATCCTCTTTCCCATTGAGCAGTGGAGGCTGTAGCACAGGGAATAGTCAGGGCAGAACCAGACAGAACTTTTAACTGAAAGGGGTCAAAGATAACTATAGGCCAGTGAGTCTGACTTCAGTGGTGGGCAAAGTCTTAGAGAGAATGGTAAGGGATAAGATTTATGAACATCTGGGTAGGAATAACGTGATCAGGGATAGCCAGCATGGTTTTGTGAAGGGCAGGTCGTGCCTCACAAACCTTATTGAGTTCTTTGAGAAGGTGACTAAGGAAGTGGATGAGGGTAAAGCAGTAGATGTTGTGTATATGGATTTTAGTAAGGCGTTCGATAAGGTTCCCCATGGTAGGCTAATGCTAAAACTACGGAGGTATGGCATTGAGGATACATTAGAGGTTTGGATTAGGAATTGGCTGGCTGGAAGGAGACAGAGGGTAGTAGTTGATGGATTATGTTCATCTTGGAGCGCAGTTACTAGCGGTGTACCACAAGCATCTGTTTTGGGACCATTGCTTTTTGTTATCTTTATAAATGATCTAGAGGAAGGACTTGAAAGCTGGGTAAGCAAGTTTGCGGATGACACAAAAGTCGGTGGAGTTGTGGATAGTGAGGAAGGAAGTGGTAGGTTACAGCGGGATATAGATAAGTTGCAGAGCTGGGCGGAAATGTGGCAAATGGAATTCAATGTAGCTAAGTGCGAAGTCGTTCACTTTGGTAGGAATAACAAGATGATGGATTACTGGGCTAATGGTAGGCTACTTGGTAGTGTGGATGAGCAGAGGGATCTTGGTGTCCATGTACACAGATCTCTGAAAGTTGCCACCCAGGTAAATAGTGCTGTGAGGAAGGCATATGGTGTACTGGGCTTTATTGGCAGAGGAATTGAGTTCCGGAGTCCTGAGGTCATGTTGCAGTTGTATAAGACTCTGGTGAGGCCTCATCTGGAGTATTGTGTGCAGTTTTGGTCGCCATACTATAGGAAGGATGTGGAAGCTTTAGAACGAGTGCAGAGGAGGTTTACCAGGATGTTGCCTGGAATGGTAGGAAAATCTTATGAGGAAAGGCTGAGGCACTTGGGGCTGTTCTCATTGGAGAAGAGAAGGTTTAGGGGAGATCTGATAGAAGTGTATAAGATGATTAGGGGTTTAGATAGGGTAGATACTAAGAACCTTTTACCGCTAATGGAGTCAGGTGTTACTAGGGGACATAGCTTTAAATTAAGGGGTGGTAGGTATAGGACAGATGTTAGGGGTAGATTCTTCACACAGCGGGTTGTGAGTTCATGGAATGCCCTGCCCGTATCAGTGGTGAACTCTCCTTCTTTATGGTCATTTAAGCGGGCATTGGATAGGCATTTGGAAGTTATTGGGCTAGTATAGGTTAGGTAGGATTCGGTCGGCGCAACATCGAGGGCCGAAGGGCCTGTACTGCGCTGTATCCTTCTATGTTCTATAATGGGAGAGAGGGGTGGGGGGGGGGGGGGGCGGGGGGCAGCAAGGTGAAGTTACAGTTCAATCATGGTTTTACAGAACGGTGGAGCAGGCTCAAGTGGCTCAATGGCCTCCTCTCCTTCCTTACAAAAAAAAGAGGAAACATTATCTTGTTGCATGAACAAAGGTTGCAAACTCTCAAATCTCTGAGCACAAGCCCCAGACAGGAGCACGCTGTAAAACATAGACTCGCTGCCTAGGAGTGATGGCGCAGTGTAGAATCTGTCAGGTTGGAGAATTTGACGTGCAGAAAGGCAGCCCCTTTAATCCTGGCTCTGGCAAGTCCCTGACTAAACAGGAAGCAAGTCTGTGTCTATCACACCTCATGGCTTCCTTCAGAGTGCAGTTGTAACGGCAAACTGAGCTGCCAATTTATGCACAGCAAGATTCCACAAACAGCAAGGGGACCCTGGTCTAGAGGATCCGTTTCACAAAATGAAAATTCGCCGGGTCGTTAAAGAGACCTCTGTGATTTTCTCCAGAGTTTTTAAAAAAAAAGTGCTGTGGGATTACTTTTTCTCATTCACCTCAACAGACAGAATCCAGAGTCTCAGTCTAGTTCCCTGTTCTAATAACCGCTGGGATGCTCCAAGGGGTGTTTGAGTGATACCAACACTGAACAGGTTAATTAAAGAGATCAAGAACAACCATTGCATTACCAATACTCAGTAACACCTTCCTGGTACTCTTCCTTCTTTAAACAAAAGCCTAGCTTGACTATTTTTCCTCAGAAAATACTGAAATATTCACCACTCGAGGGAAAATAAAGTTACTTTTGATTTCAAATTTTACTCTAAGCTTTTTAAGGTCAACAGAGGAGAGTCTGGTGCACACGGCCACGGGTCAACAATTTATTCCTATTTCACGGTTTGCTCCTTTCAGTGTTTTACAACTTCTCTCCATCCTTTCAGCCAGTGAGAGTACGCTTGGCAATTCCTGAGAGCTCGGAATGGCTGCCCACTCCTCACCCGAGGTCAGTGCCAACTTTCCAATACAAACCTCTTCCGAAACGGAATCCGAGCCATCAGAACCTCGTGAATGGATTTGATCTTCCCAGATAAAGGTGGGACTGAAGATGCAACCCGGGAGCCCAGTGACTGCACAACAAAACACTAGATGAAAAACTTTCCAGTTATGGACATTGTATGTAGATAATAAGGCACAAATGCACAACGTCAAAATGTGGGACTCTGATTCCCAGCATCTGCAGTCCTCACTTTCTCCACAAATGCACAATGATCAACTACCTACCCTACCCTTCAAACTCCTTTTGAGGTGCTGTCTTTCCAGTACGTGCAAGAGTGCGTGTCTGTCTCTGTGTAGTGCCCAAGGTTCCAGGTTCAAGTCTCACTCCAGGACTTAAACACAAATTGCATATGGAAGCAGGCCATTCAACCCATTGAGTCCACACCAACCCTCCAAAAGCGCATCCCACCCCAGATCCATCCCCCAGCCTATACCTGTAACCATGCACTTCATCTGGCTGATCCACCTAGCTTGCACATCCCCGGGCACGATGGGAATTTTAGCTTGGCCAATCCACCCCAACCTGCACATCTTTGGACTGTGGGAGAGAACGGAGGAAACCCACACAGACACAGGGAGAATGTGCAAATTCCACACGAGTAGTGACCAGAAGATGGGATCAAACCAAGTCCCTGGCACTGTGAGGCAGCGGTGCTAACCAATGAACCATCGTGCCGCCATCCCTTAGATCAAAGCTGACACTCCACAGCAGTCCTGAACAAGTACTGCACTGTCAGAGCTGTGTCTTTTCGATGGAATTCAGTTAAACCATAATCCCCATGTGGGCAGCAGGGTGGCTCAATGGAGAGCACTATTGCCTCACATAATCAGGGACCGGGTTCAATTCCTGCCTTAGGCGACCGTCTGCGTGGAGTTTGCACATTCTCCCTGTGTCTGCGTGGATTTCCTCCGGTTTCCTCCCACAGTTCAAAAAGTGGGCAGGTTAGGTGAATTCGTCATGTTAAATTGCCCCTAGTGTTAGATGCATTAGTCAGAGGGAAATGGGTCCGGGTGGGTTACTCTTTGGAGGGTCAGTGAGGACTGGTTGGGCCAAAGGGTCTGTTTCCACACTGTAGGGAATCTAATCTAAACTGCTCAAGTAGAAAGACTCCATTTGGAAAAGCAGGATGGGAGTTCTTCAAAGCACCCCATCACTACAAAAACACAGGACATGGGCATGATCATGTGGGTGTTGGTGGCAAGATTGCTAGGATCAGTTGGCTGCCATGATTCCTACAGTGCTACAGCAAGTATGCTTCATTGGCGTAATGAAGTACTGAGGCATCCAGTGGTGGTGAAAGGCACTATGTAAACATAGGTTTTTCCTTTTCTCTTTGAGAATTAATAATTTTTCAAATTGAGAGAAAACACGAAGCTGAGAAAACACGAAAATCAACGTTTCAGGCCAATACCCTTCGTCAGGACTGGGGAGGGGTTTCCACCCGAAACGTTGACTTTCCTGCTCCTCTAATGTTGTGCTTTTCCACCCTCCCTGACCTATCGCCTTCATCCCCACCCCCATCCATCTACTGCACTCTTAGCTACCTTGTCCCCAGCCCCACTCCCCCCCTCCCATTTATCTCCCCAACCCAGAGACTCCCAGCCTCATTCCTGATGAAGGGCATTTGCCCGAAACGTCAATTTTTCTGATCCTCGGATGCTGCCTGACCTGCTGTGCTTTTCCAGCATCACACTAATCTGGACTCTGATCTCCAGCATCTGCAGTACCCACTTTCACCCTGCTTCATAGCTGTTGATGCTGGCTTCCAATACCTGCAGTCCTTACCGTCTCCCAATGGGAGAGAATGCTGGCTTGTTGTTACTTAGCAACACCGTGTCTATTGAGTGACGGCGCAATCCGGAAATTCCTGGCAGAAATGGAAGTTCACCAGGTGAGGAGGGCATCAGCCTCTGCATTCTTCTCATGCCAACTGTTAGTCAACTGTACCCACATTGCCCTGTCATCTGTAGCATGCCGCCTGCACAGAAGGGAGCACTAGTGACAGCCTTTTCAGGAGCTCAGAGCCCAACGAAGGAAGGGCTTGACTCTGTTTGCCTTCATTAAAAAGAAGCTGCAAATGTGTTGCTGGTCAAAGCACAGCAGGCCAGGCAGCATCTCAGGAATACTGGCCTGCTATGCTTTGACCAGCAACACATTTGTAGCTGTGATCTCCAGCATCTGCAGACCTCATTTTTTATTCATTAAAAAGAACCCCTCTTTGCAACTGAAGTGGTACAAACTTGGGAGGAATTCAACTGCTCTACCTCACCCCATCGAGGTGTGAGTGTGTGTGGCCTTCTTTCTCCCCGCGAGGTTAGAAATTGATCCTTTCAAAAAGTTACGGTCAAGAACTGTGCAAAAAACAAAATAAGTGACCATGCAACTGTGGAAAATAGCACAACTGTTAAACTATCCTCAGGGCAACAGTGATGTGGTAGCTCAGTGGGTCCAATCCAAATGCAGGAGACACCAAGGTCTACAGATGCTGGAGATCAGAGTTGAATGCGTTGCTGGAAAAGCACAGCAGATCAGGCAGCATTCAAGGAGCAGGAGAATCGACATTTTGGGTCAGAGCCCTTCATGCTGCGCAATCAACTCAGCCACCAATGACCTGCCCTGGGGGGCACAGGCACATTTTGTCCTTCTTTCTGTTCTCCCTCTCATCTTATTTTTCCTCAGCCCTTTCCGACAATGCAGGTGGACAACAGGAGAGGCTCCCACTGCTTCTCCCTCCTCACTGATCTTTATTTTACACCATCCCCACATAAAACCTCCATGAAAGAGATTAGATTACTTACAGTGTGGAAACAGGCCCTTCGGCCCAACAAATCCACACCGACCCGCCGAAGCGCAACCCACCCATACCCCTACATTTACCCCTTACCTAACACTACGGGCAATTTAGCATGGCCAATTCACCTGACCCGCACATCTTTGGACTGTGGGAGGAAACCGGAGCACCCGGAGGAAACCCATGCAGACACGGGGAGAACATGCAAACTCCACACGCTGGTCCATCATACAGGTCCCGCATCCACATGAAGACTCAGAAACCTCAACAGGCAGCTAAATATGGGATTCCCCATGGGCAGTGTGTTTTATATTTAACTCTGAATGGAGCTGCAGAGTCTGAAAAGATGCAAAAATCAGAAAAACACTGCAGCTGGGCTGAGCCAGGAACACAAGTGGGAGCGAGTTTGTATAAATCCATCACTAGAACTTTCAAACAAGCACCACGATGTAGCTTGGCTGGTGGCGAGAAGGGCACTGCCATCAAACTGTTCCTGCAGACAACTGCATTCTCTCCTCAAGGAGGGCAGGGGACCGACGCCGTGGCATTTGTTGAAGGTCAACCCATGAGGTGGGGCTCTGTGCCGTTCAGGATGCTCCCAGGGACACACAGGTAGACAAACATCAGCTGGTGTCTGGGGGAAACCACCAACGTGGTAAAAGACTGTCCAACACATGCAAGAGTTGTCTTCAAATGAGGACGAGCAGACTGCACCTTCCAAGGCCAATCAAATTATGAGCAGCAGGCCATTCAGCCCCTCTGAATCTGCACAGCCATTGAACACAATCGTGGCTGATCTCATCTCAGCCTCGACTCCACTTTCCTGTCTCTCCGCATAACCCAACAACCTGTTACTAGTTAAAAATCTATCTCTTCCTTAAAATTTACTCAGTGCCCCAGCATCCTCCATACTGTGGGGGAGTGAGTTCCACACAGATTCCTGACCCTTCAAGAGAAGTTAGGGCGGCATGGTGGTTAGCACTGCTGCCTCACAGCACCAGGGTCCCAGGTTCGATTCCAGCCTCGGGTGACTGTCTGTGTGGAGTTTGCACATTCTCCCCATGTCTGCGTGGGTTTTCTCCGGGTGCTCCGGTTTCCTCCCACAGTCCAAAGATGTGCGGGTCAGGTGAACTGGCCATGCTAAATTGCCCATAGGTGTTAGGTGCATTAGTCTGAGGGGGGTGGACTACTCTTCGGAGGGTCGGTGTGGACTTGTTGGGCCGAAGGGCCTGTTTCCACACTGTAGGGAATCTAATCTAAATCTCATCTGTTTTAAACCTGCTACCTCTAATCCTAAACCTATGACCTCTTTATTTTAGAATGCCCCACAAGGGGAAACAACCTCTCTACATCTACCTCGTCAACCCCCTTTAACATCTCATCAACCTCCATTAGATTTCCTCTCAATCTTCCGAACTCCAGATGGTATTGGGTGAAACTGCTTGGTCTCTCTTCATAAGACAATCCTGTCACTTCCGGCATCAACCTCGTGAATCTCCTCTGTACTGTTAACAACTAGGTGCTAACTGACTCACAAAACTCCGAACTGTTCTGCCCAGGACCAGAGGAAACTACAGGAAGTTGCATGCATAGCCTAGACCATCACAGAAGCCAACCTCCCATCCATTTACACTTCTCGCTGCCAACAAATAGCCTTCCTACCCCAGTTATAATCTCTTCCATCAGGCAGACAATAAAGAAGCTTGAACACTGACACCAACGGTTTCGAGAACACTTCTTCCCTTCCATTATTAGACTGATGAATGGACTCTAATTTCAAATAACGTTGATCTTGCTTTACACACCTCCTGTGCAGCCATAAACCTTGTTCACCTCGCTCTGTCTAAGCGCCCAATGTCCTGCATGTCCTTCTTTGCTATGATCTCCCTGTACTGCTCACAAAACAAAGCTTTTCACCGTACTTTCGGAGCGTCGCTCCGAACGCTAGTGCTTCCAATTAAACCTGTTGGACCATAACCTGGTGTTGTGTGATTTATAAACTTTGTACATCCCAGCCCAACACCGGCATCTCCAAATCATGTTCACTGTACTTAGTCACGTGACTTCAATACATCCAGTCAATGCTTGGGACCACCTGCCACAAAGACATGGGAAGTGGGCACTGTCTGAAGTCACTTAGCCTGGTAACGTAGAGAAAGACTCAGGGCAGACACTATTCGCTGAAATGTGTAAACGTTACAGATGTTACAAGTTGGATTGAGGCACCCATCATTGTTACATGGTCAACAATAGAAACATTGTATTTATCTGCCTTTGGATTAAAGTTAATTCGCAGGATGTGAACTCACGGGCTAGGCCCGGTATTTATTACCCATCCCTAATTGACCAGTGGGTGGTTAAGAGTCAACCACATTGCTGTGGGTCTGGGGTCACACGTAGGCCCGACCAGGTAAAGCCAACAATTTTCTTCTCTTAAAAGGGCACGAGTAATGGGCTTACTTTTTTAAAAACCACAAATCGACAACTAGCTTTTAATTCCAGATTTTTAACTGAAGTCAAATTTCACCATCTGCCCTGGAGGATTTGAACAATAGTCGGTCAGGGTTATACGTACATCCCCAGGGCCACTACACCTCAACCCCCACATCTGATTTGGGTTTCCAGAACATACCTTTCAGAAATTTTCTAATCCAGGTTTAACAAAAAGAAATACATTGATCCGCCATCTTTACCATAATGAAACATCCTAAAAAGGTGCTCCACAATGGAGTTATAAAATAGAATCCAGGTGATCAAAACTTTGGATTAAGGAGCAGGTTTTGAAAGAGAAGAGAGAAGTACAGCAGTGGGAACAGGCGAAGCTTACTGGTACGGTACAGGCCTTTGGTGACCGATGGGCACCACAGGGGTTGGAGTGCATTACCAGCCTTGGATAACACCATTCTGATTCAGTTCACTTCTTTGCTTCCACAGCACAAGCTTCCTTTGTTTTTAGTTTGGTGACCCAGGAAGAGGGCAGATTTATTTTCCCCGTATATCAACTTTGGAGCCCGGGGGGGGCCTTCTATTTTAACCCCGCATTATCCCTTCTCAAGAAGTGCTTGAAGGGGTCGGTGCAAGGGGAATTTTGTTTTCATTTGCAATTAGTAGAGGTACCTTTCCCCTTTGACCTTTAGGTCATTGTTGTCTCTGTCCCGGGAACATTTGGCAGGGACGGAGCTGAGGGAGTTTGATTTTTAGTTTTCCCTTGCATTCGACTGACTGGTGGAACGCTTATTCTACATCCCAACCCTGACTGTCCCCGCTCCAAGAGCGGTTAGTGGGGACAAAGTTAAGGAAAGCAGTTTTTTGTTTATTTGCTTGCCTCCCACCCAGTCACTGGGACTTTATTTCAGTTCAAGAGTGGGGCAGACTTTTACTTTGCAGTTTTAAAACAACAGAGTGGGCTTTACTCTGTACTGTCCCCACCCAAGGAGAGTCTGACAGGGGCAGTGTCAGGGAGGGTTTGATTCTCCTGTTGCATCTTTCATTTTTATTAAAAGTAGAGAGGCAGAGGACTGTTTGAGGGGGATCTCCAGAGGGGGTGCTGGAGCTATAAAATAAAGGGACTAGGCAAGTAGAGATCTCAAAGTTGTGGGCCTGGTGCACACAATAGGGATATAGAGGCAGCAAGGCCCAAGAGGAATTTGAAAACAAAGATGGGGTTTTTTTTCTATTAAAATTCAGGGCGTGGCGAAACCAGGAGTCAACCCGGGTCAGGAAGACTACAGGGGCACTGAGTGGCAGGAATTCGGTGCCATCCGGGACTGAGACAGCAGGGGCATGCTGGTGAGCTTGGTGGCAAAACAGGAGTGAAGCTGCTAGTTAGGCCAAACTGGCACCAGGAATGGGAAAGAGAGCAAATTGGAATCTGCCAACCTAAACGAGTAGCAAATTGTGCCAGATGTCAGGGAAGGGTCAGCTTTGTGAAGAAATAACTCACAAGACGCCACCTTCCAAAATGGTGGATTTGGGGAATAGAGGATGCCATACTGGGGGAGGAGGTGGTTGAAGTTGATGGTGTTCAATACTTCAAATTTTTTCTCCCTGCTTAAAAGAAACACTTTTGACCCAAGTACTACCCACGGATATTGTCAGATCTGGTGAGCTTTTTCAGCAATTTCTGGTTTTATCTTGTGTGCTACATTTTCTAGTTCTCCCTTACCGAACCATCTCATTACATCCTTAACAAAAGTCTAATAAATTTAGTTAACATAGTTCTCCCCTTGGAAAGCTGTATTGATTTTGTCTGATTGCACAGTGGTTTAGTTAGTAGACTGCAGTAGTTCAGGAGGGCATCTCACCACCACCTTCTCAGAGGCAACTAGGGATGGGCAATAAATACTGGGCCCAGCCAGCAACACCCAAGTCCCACAATGAACAAAAAAAACTCCCTTAAGAATAGGTTCCAGACACAGTAATGTTACATTAACTGGTTTGTAATTTCTGAATTATTCTGACATTGGCTGCAAATGTGTGCTGAATTACTTGAAACTTTGGTCTGAGTTTTTGTTAGCGTCCTCAACTAATTTCTCAGCTGTTTAAAAAAATAATCTCAACTTTCTGTGCTTCAAGCGATCTGAGGTAAGATGGAAAATGAGACCTTTAACCTCAGGTCACATGCTAAGATATAGTAATGTTATCGTGAACATGCCTCTTAAACATATACTGGTTATGTTGACAGGGAGATATAGCACTTCCCCCATTTTCCAAGAAAAAAAATCCCAAATAGATATACACTGTTGTATGTAGGCAGCGTAAATAGCCAAGGTCTTTTCCCTGAGGTAGAGGAGTCCAGAATTAGAGGGCATAGGTTTAAGATGAGAGGGGAAAAGATTTAAAAAGGGACATGAGGGGCAATGTTTTTCCATGCAGAGAGCAGATGGGTATACGAATAGGAAGGGGTTTGGAGGGATATGGGCCAAGTGCTGGCAAATGGGACTAGATTAGGTTGGGATATCTGGTCGGCATGGAAGAGTTGGACCGAATGGTCTGTTTCCGTGCTGTACGTCTCTATGACTCTATTACATTTAAGCAAAGGTTGAGGACACAGCCGTTGAGAAACTAAAATAGCTAGGACTGCGTAAAGGGCAACTCTTTATTTTAGGAAAACAAAAAGTCCTAGAAAATGGCGCACAGTCTGCACCTTGAGGAAGCCGAATGCGAGAAAAGTGAGGACTGCAGATGCTGAAGATCAGTCTCAAAAAAGTGTGCCACTGGAAAAACACAGGCAGCATCCGAGAGGCAGGAGAATCGATGTTTCAGGCATAAGCCTTTCATCATTCCTGAGCTGATGCTCAAAAACTTCGATCCTTCTGCTTATGGAGAATAGGACTCCTCCTTCACGAATGATGAAGGAGCTTATATCCGAAGTGTCGACTCTCCTGCTCCTCGGAAGCTACTTGTCCAGCTGTGCTTTTCCAGCACCACACTTTTTGAAGTTGAATGGGCAAATCAATCACTTGAATCTGACTCCAGCAGTTCAAACTTTTCAATCGCTTCCCTATTTTACGAAGAGAACAAAATGCTTACAGGAAGAGTTTCAAAACAAAAATAAAAAAGATTTTAAAAATCAAAACCAAAACGGCTTTACAAGCCTCCACAGCTAAAGCCCAGTTGGTTTAGGAATGCCAGTACAGCCCAGCTCTCATCTAAAAAGATGTCCCCAAAATTCTCCTCATGCTCATGAAATATTTGCTGAAGCTCAAGGCCACTTTTCCAACACCAGGTCTCAGTGCTGTCATCGTTTTGTGAAATAAGGAGGATGAACAGCTCCTCTTGTTCATCAGTTGTTGAGTTTGGTTATGTTAGAGATAGACAAGAGCACTGTGCATTTTGTGTCATTACTGTCAAGTAATATGCGCGCTTGATTGACAAGAGTATAATGGGCTGCTTTCTGTAGTAAACAGAATGGAGAAGATTGGAGCTCAGTGTGTTATTACAATATTCTTTAATAGGTGCCATATGGGTTCCATTGGGCACTTAATCGCAAAATATACCCAAAAAGAACCAAACAGAAAGGGAGAAAGGTAAAAGCAATCTAATGGAATAAAGATTAAGCTGTAAAATAACTCCATTCAGAATGATCTCATCTGAACCAAACCAGTTTGTGCAGCTTATTTGTCACACGACAGATTAAGAGCAACAGACTTAGGTCAACACATTTCAATTTTGTATAATTCTCTTAAGCAACACCAGAACTGCTCCCCCAAGCAACAGATCCATAATCACTGAAGCATATGCTTCAGAATGCTCTTAACATGCCAAATGCTAGTCTGCACCCAAATATCTATCGATCACACGTTCATCACAAAAGTAGTGAGAACACACCAAAGCTCTCATATTAAAATAGATAAAACAATCTGATCAGAGTATTGACTTGTTTTTGTGATAAAAGTTGCAATAAACTTTAAAAAGTAGCCACTTTTGGTCCAAAGCTGCAAATAATAAGCAATTGCCCATTGGTACACTTTGCAAAATTCGCTTCAGAAACATTGACAGAAATTCAGGAGGGCAAGAATTTAATCCAGGGATTTTCAAAACACGAGCTCACGGAACAGCAGGTGGCTCATGTTTTTTTTATTGTACCTTGTAAAAACAGGACTTTGAAAAAGTGAAGGGCAGCTAGTTTATACACTTCAGAAACAACTTGCACTGTACGTTTTGACTCTCTTCAGCTGGTCAAATGGGACTGTGGACTAATATGAAAGCAGGAAGAGTGTGAAAGAACCCTGCTTCAAAAAGCAAAGGAAATATTATTTTTATTTTATTCAGGGGCAACAAAGCAGCAGTCTTTTTTTTGGCAGCAAGAGTCTGTGGGGGGGCATAGGGGCAGAATTCAAATATTTATCATTCTAAAATTAAACAGTGAACGTTTATTTGAAAAAGTAGCCTTTACAGCCTGTTTATAATCATGCCCATGTGGTGAGCTGCTGAGCACTGATGAAAATAAAATCATTGTAAGGAAGATGTCATATAAAGTGTGCGCGCATGGGATTTAACCTCAAGCATATAAAAGGCAGAGAAATGATTATTGCCTGGTATTACACATCCAACATAAACAAACGTCATTTACTCTGCTTTATAATTTTTTTTCTGTAAAGAAACATTTCAGCTTTTGGCACAAATATTACATTTAAACAAAGTTGAGAACACAACCAGTTGAGAACCAAAAAAAATAGATAGGACTGTGTAACGGTGAGCTTCTTTCTTTAGTGAGCAACATAGATAATACAGTTTGAGGAGCCAAAAACAAAAACCACAAACATTAGTAGGAGCAAATCTAAATGCAAAAGTGGGCCATTCAAGCCAAAAGGTATTTAAACTCCTTTTGCCTTCACTTACTTTCCCCTTAAATGCAATTTAAAACCAGCTGTCAGTAAGAAAACACATCACATCCCAGACACTGTTGTTATGTGAAAATGCAAGTATGTAACATTGCAGGAGAAAACAATTCTGCCCCCCCCCCCCCCCCCCCATCATATATCAAGTTAAATCACACAACAAACAAGCCACTTAACCAGAAAGTGGAGACAGAACTGCAACAGAATGTTTTCAGCCAGTAAATGCCACAAATGAGTAGATTTATCAATAGATCTGACACCCGGTAATAAAATCAACTTCAGGAGCTATGGGCTATTATAAAACCCTAAGTTATTTCACTTACACACTTCCCTAGATGGTGTGGCTGTGTCTGAATCCAGTTCTAAGGTTAACTTTTAATCTCCTCTCAGGGATAAAAAACACACGGCCGGCAGGAGTTCCTGCTTTCCTAACACGTCGCCCCAACTCTTCACAACATTTTATTTTTTTTTAAATACATGTTGCCACAATATCAAACGAAGGGGGGGGGGGTGTGGGGGGTGCTAACCAAAGTAGGCACCGAGTGATCAGCTAACCCAGGCATTACAAAACAGAAACACAAGCACCATTTTGGACACAATGGACTGTTTTATTTCAACTCATTCGCTCCACGTTATTCAGCAGGGGATTGCCAAAACAGAATTGTTTTTTTTTAAGAAAAAACACGAATTAAAAGTTTAACAACAGTTAATAAAAAGCGCCTCACCCATTCTCGCTAGCGTGTCCCCTTCCAGTGAAACTGAACCGCGTCCCTGCAGATGACCACAGTGCTCCCTCGGTCAAAAGAATGAATCAGATTTTCTCACTCCAGCGGGCTGGAGCTCTCCTCCCTCTCCCTTCCCTCAAAAACACAGCGTTAGCCCGGGCTCTCCTTCCCTTCCCCCCCTTCCAGTGGCTTCTCATTTCGAATCCATAGTTGACGCGTATCCAACGGCCATGTGACAATTCCCCCAGCCCCCACAGCACACTCTCACACATACATACACACCCCCTCAACGTAAATACACAAAGGCTAATCTCCAAACACGTGCAAACTTGGGTTAAGAGAACAGAGGGCTTCTTTTAACAAAAATAATACGATAATTTAAAACCAGAGAGTGGAATCGACCATAAATAAAGAGAAAGGGGTTTGGTGCATATTTAATTGCTCAGTCCAAATGAGGCTAGGCGCAATTTTTCTAGAGAGGTCAGTAGGTGTTTGGTTTTGGGTGCACGTGTAAAAATGCAAAGCTGATCGTCCCCGCTAGATTACAAACCAAAATGTTTCCCCGTGGACGTATGGTCTTTGTTTCCACTACCACCCGATCAGCTTCTGTTAATATCTCCACAACACCCTACAATCCCTCCACACACACACACACACCCTCCCCCATAGCCAACTCAAAAGATGCTGTAAGGATCTCCCCCAAAACTTCAATGTTTCCATTTCGGATTAACATCGAGACAGCAAAACAAAACAAAAAAAAGTATCTGTTCCGTGAAAAGTTGGGCATTATCTCTTAACCAAGAGGTTGCAATAAATTCCTCCACCTTACACACATGCTGCTATATCAAAACAAAGGGGCTGTGAGGGAAGAAATCGTCTTATTTTTTAAAAAAGGGGAGGAAAATTTTCCGAACCCATTTCCCTTGAATAAGATAGTGGAACCAACAAAAAAAAACAGAAGCTGTACGTTTACACTAAGTTTACAAAGAAAAGGGCATTTTCCAACTCCAAATAGCTAAGCCAAAACTTTCCCCGTTACGAAATAAAAACAGAGGGAGGAATATACAATGTAAAATGTTCCCGATTTTTAAAATTATTTTCTTAGATAAAATCTTCTGTATTCCAAAAATCGAGCTGCCCCACTTTACAAATCAGGCCACACGAATCAATTGAGGGAGAGAGGGAAATTAACACACAGCAATAGGAAAACCACAATGACTCCCCAATACGATACAAAGTTAAACTCAAACTACACCCAAACACACAGAAATCCTGTCACCTCCCACAGAACAAACCACAAGCATCTGTAGTCATTTATAAACCAACAAAAAAATCAAAGCTACACAGTAGAGATGTAGAATCTCTGAATCTTTCTCCCCCCACATTCATCGCCCCCGAATTTCTCCACAGTCTTGAGATTAATTTCACAGTCTGTGTAAGAGACAAAATAATTAGGGAGGGGGGGGTCTCACAACCGCCAATTTCTCTTACCTGTAGAAAAAGTTGTCAGAAGTACAAAAGTCAACCAGCAAGCAATCATATTCAAATACACCAAACGTGGGGTTAGTTTCCTGCGGGCGAGGGGATCTGTTCAGTTCGACAACATTTAAAACGTGGGGTCTTTCTTCCTTAAGACACACACTCCAAGGGGCTGGGGGGGGGGGGGTGGAAATAGAGCTGGAGAGAAATAAAATGACACACAGTTGACACCAGGGCCCGTTGATATCCACGTTCTCTAAGTAGTCCAACACTCTCAGGCACAAACAACACAGAAATCAAGTAGTTGCTTATTTTTTTTGTTGTTCCTAGAGCCACCTTCTCCTCCTCTTCTGTTGCGTTTCCTCCCTCCTCCTCCTTTGACGCTTGTATGTGTGTGTGTGTGTGTTTGTGTGTTTCTCTCTCTCTCTTCCCCTTTCTTCCAAAATAATTGATGAGATAGATGGATATATAATTATTTCTCCCTGCGGTAAATGCAACACACACACAAAAAAAGTTCACTGTTGGCTCAGCAATCCCCAGTGCACAGCAGCAAATGCAGAGCTAGATCTTGACTCCAGGAGCGGCAGGACTGGGCAAACGTTCAGCCTCAGCAGAGAATGGGTCATAATTATTATTTTTTTTTGAATGGCCGGCGGTGTGGTGAATCCACGGGAAAAAAAAACTGAACCCAGTCCAAAATGGCTTCTAAAAAAAATCTTGTCCAGCGGTGAAGCTGGGAAAACCCGGATGTTTGCTTCAGAGAGAGAGAGAGAGAGAGAATAATAGCAGCACCCTGGTATCAGCTGTACAACACTGGCTCCAAGTGAGTGAGAGTGAGAGACGCTGCCAGAAATACATGCACCTTGAAAAAAAATACATTGGAGGGATGCAAAGTGAGAGGTGACAGTGGGGAGTATGGGCTAATGTATCCAGTTGTAATGATACATTAAAAAATGTATCTTTCAATCAAGGCTTGATAGTAGGACAGAAAGGCATGGGGAAATTGGATATTCTCTCGGTTTCATTTCTATTCCTTCCTTCCTCTCTCACCCCTTTTCCTGGGGATAGTTTTATTTGTAAATATTTCGGGATTCCTTGCACAGGGATTCCGAGCTGGTTTTTTTTAGGGAACGGTATTGAAGGGGAGGAGCGAGGCAGATGAGGGTGGTTCAATTTCCGTGGCGCTTTTGAATATTTGCATTCCAGTGATTTCAGATCACTCGCCACCAACGGGGCCAGCTCTCTCTCTCTCTCTTAAAGCGGGCAGCACACTTTTAATAGCCTTGTATGTGTTTGAGGGGGAGGGGGAGGTGATTGTGTTGTGTGTGTTTTTTAAGAAAGCAGAAATTTTGCGCTCCTTCGAATCTGTACTTGCCACAAGATGATGACACTTGAAGGAAGTGAGTAGGGGCTTTTTTTGTAAATGAACGAGTGACAGTTTCGTTCAGGTGATGGTCACCCTTTCTCTCTCTTTAGTAATTTCATCCCCTTAAACCCCCCACCCAAACCCAAACCCAATTCACTGATTAAACTGACCTTTATACTGAGAAATAGCAATTGACTACAATCATGAGGCGCCGCTACTTTCAAGTGGGTTATGGGTGGGTTACCCTTCGGAGGGTCGGGGTGGACTTGATGGACCGAAGGGCCTGTTTCTGCACTGTAGGGAATCTAACTCTGTCTCTCGGTATTTCTAATTTGGAGGTGCCGGTGTAGGACGGGGGTCATCTCGGTATTTCGATCTCATCGCATTCCCACTTTGGTGTCGGGCGGGAAGTTTGTACACTTGACACACACCAATGTGTGTGTTTTATAAATGGAACCACCTGCCTCAAATACCTTCTCGCCGAGCACCTGACAGAACCGTAGGCTTGTCCAGCGCCAAAAGAGGCCCCTCGTTCCATCCAGTCTGTGCTAACCTCTCGACATTAATCCCACTTTCCAGCTCTTGGCCCCCTAACCTGGAATGGCTCGATGTTTGAAGGGCTCGTTCCAAATCTGTGTGAGGTTCCCATCTCTGCTATCCGCTTAGGCCATGCAAACCACTTTCCTTAGAAATCAAAACCCTCAAATCCCTTCTAAACCTCCTGCCTTTCACTTTAAAATTCGAATTGACCCCTCAACCAAGCTGCTTCCCATCCACCGTGCCCATTCCCCATAGAACATAGAAAAATACAGTGCAGTACAGGCCCTTCGGCCCTTCATGTTGAGCCTACCTAACCTACACTAGCCCAATAACCTCCATATGCCTATCCAATGCCCGCTTAAGTGACCATAAAGAGGGAGAGTCCACCACTGTTACTGGCAGGGCATTCCATGAACTCACGACTCGCTGAGTAAAGAATCTATCCCTAACGTTTGTCCTATACCTACCTCAAGGGATCCTTCCATATCTGCCACAAATTCACCTGCACCTCCACACACATCATCTATTGCATCTGCTGCACCCGATGTGGCCTCCTCTATATTGGGGAGACGGGCCGCCTACTTGCAGAACGCTTCAGGGAACACCTCTGGGACACTCGAACCAACCAACCCAACCACCCCGTGGCTCAACACTTTAACTCCCCCTCCCACTCCACCGAAGACATGCAGATCCTTGGACTCCTCCATCGCCAGAACATAACAACACGACGGTTGGAGGAAGAGCGCCTCATCTTCCGCCTGGGAACCCTCCAGCCACAAGGGATGAACTCGGATTTGTCCAGTTTCCTCATTTCCCCTCCCCCCACCTTGTCTCAGTCGATTCCCTTGGACTCAGCACCGCCCTCCTAACCTGCAATCCTCTTCCTGACCTCTCCGCCCCCACCCCACTCCGGCCTATCACCTTCACCTTGACCTCCTTCCACCTATCACATCTCCATCGCCCCTCCCCCCTACCTTTTATCTGAGCCTGCCTGGCACCCTCTCCTCATTCCTGATGAAGGGCTCTGGCCCGAAACGTCGAATTTCCTGTTCCTTGGATGCTGCCTAACCTGCTGTGCTTTAACCAGCAACACATTATCAGCTATACCTACCACCCCTTAATTTAAAGCTGTGTCCCCTAGTAACAGCTGACTCCAGACGCGGAAAAAGGTTATCACTGTCAACCCTATCATCGTGTGGTCTTACACATCTCCACCAGCTTGCCCTCTCCACCTTCTCTACTCTAGAGAATATAAGTTGAGCTTATCCAGCCTCTCTGGGTAGGCAAGATGCTCTGTCCCAGGCGCCATCCTTGGGAATGTCCTCAGCACCCACCTCCGTGCCGCGTGGAGAGTATTTGTGGTGGAAAGTAACTGATGGAGACTGGTTCCATTGAGACATCCAGAAGGGTATGTTGAATGATGGTTCTGGATAGAAAGGGACTAGGCGGGAGATTAGCAGTGGGTGATGTTAACTATGTGAAGAATCTGTGTAGGCACAATGGACCCAGTAGCCTCCTCCTGCCATTTCTGTGATTCTGTGCTTATTCAATGACACGTTCACTTAACGATGGGGGAAATGGTGGCTCCAATCAAGACCGTGATGTGTCCATCAGTGTTTAGTTGTATCTGTTAATTTGAATGTTTCACCTTTGCCCATCTCGCGACAGTTGCTGTAATCCATACACTTTGCGACATCACGGGCAGAGGACAGAGATGTTTCCCGCTGACATTACAAACCAGCAGCTGGTCACAACCTCTGGGCGTTCCAGGTCCTTTACATACAAACGTATGAATTAGTACCAGAAACAACTATTCAGCTGCTCAGGCCTACTCCATCAGACATTACAAACATGGTTGATCTGACTGTATTCTGCATTCCTGCTATTTACCTGGAGAATATCCAAAGCCCCTGCCTTTTAAGGGGAAGAGTTAGAACAAAGAGCATTATAGCAGAGGAACAGGCCTTCCAGCCCTCCAAGCCTGCGCTGATCCTGATCCTCTATCTAAACCTGTCACCCTATCTTCTAAGGATCTGTATCCCTCTGCTCCCCGCCCATTCATGTATCGGTCTGGAAACAACTTAAATGATGTTATCGTGCCCGTCTCTACCACCTCCATTGGCAATGCATTCCAGGCACCCGCCACCCTCTGCATAAAGAATTCCCCACGCATATCTCCCCTAAACCTTTCCCCTCTCACCTTAAACTCATGACCCCTAGTAATAGAGTCCCCCACTTTGAGAAAAGCTTCTTGCTATCCACCCTGTCTACACCTCTCATGGTTTTGTAGACCTCAATCACGTCCCCACTCAACCTCCATCTTTCTAATAAAAATGATCCTAATCTACTCAACCTCTCTTCCTCGCTAGCACCTTCCATCCCAGGCAACATCCTGGTGAACCTCCTCTGCACTCTCTCCAAAGCTGAATATGTGTTGCTGGAAAAGCGCAGCAGGTCAGGCAGCATCCAAGGAACAGGAGAATTGACGTTTCGGACATAAGCCCTTCATCAGGAATGAGGAGAGTGTGCCAAGCAGGCTAAGATAAAAGGTATGGAGGAGGGACTTGGGGGAGGGGCGATGGAGATGTGATAGGTGGAAGGAGGTCAAGGTGAGGGTGATAGGCCGGAGAGGGGTGGGGGCGGAGAGGTCAGGAAGAAGATTGCAGGTTAGGAAGGTGGTGCTGAGTTCAAGGGATTTGACTGAGACAAGGTGGGGGGAGGGGAAATGAGGAAACTGGAGAAATCTGAGTTCATTCCTTGTGGTTAGAGGGTTCCCAGGCGGAAGATGAGGCACTCTTCCTCCAACCGTCGTGTTGCTATGGCCTGGCGATGGAGGAGTCCAAGGACCTGCATGTCCTTGGTGGAGTGGGAGGGGGAGTTGAATGTTGAGCCACGGGGTGGTTGGGTTGGTTAGTCCGGGTGTCCCAGAGGTGTTCTCTGAAACGTTCCGCAAGTAGGCGGCCTGTCTCCCCAATGTAGAGGAGGCCATATCCACATTCTTCTGGTAATGTGATGACCAGAACTGCACACAGTACTCTAAATGCAGCCAAACCAAAGTCCTACACAACTGTAACATGATCTGCCAACTCTTGTACTCAGTAGGAGAAAGTGAGGTCTGCAGATGCTGGAGATCAGAGCTGAAAATGTGTTGCTGAAAAAGCGCAGCAGGTCAGGCAGCATCCAGGGAACAGGAGATTCGACGTTTCGGGCATGAGCCCTTCTTCAGGAATGAGGAAAGTGTGTCCAGCAGGCTAAGATAGAAGGTAGGGAGGAGGGACTTGGGGGAGGGGCATTGGAAATGCGATAGGTGGAAGGAGGTCAAGGTGAGGGTGATAGACCGGAGTGGGGTGGGGGCGGAGAGGTCAGGAAGAGGATTGCAGGTTAGGAGGGCGGTGCTGAGTTCAAGGGATTTGACTGAGACAAGGTGGGGGGAGGGGAAATGAGGAAACTGGAGAAATCTGAGTTCATCCCTTGTGGTTGGAGGGTTCCCAGGCGGAGGATGAGGCGCTCTTCCTCCAACCGTCGTGTAGCTATGGTCTGGTTGAGTCCAAATTTTGTTGGTCGGAATGTAGTCCACTCCACCAAGGACATGCAGGTCCTTGGACTCCTCCATCGCCTGGAGGAAACCCACACAGACATGGGGAGAATGTGCAAACAAAGGAACGTCGATTCTCCTGTTCCTTTGATGCTGCCTGACGTGCTGCGCTTTTCCAGCAACACATTTTCAGCTCTGATCTCCAGCATCTGCAGTCCTCACTTTCTCCTAGAATGTGCAAACAACCAGTCAGGGTGGAATCGAACCTGGGTCCCTGGTGCTGTGAGGCAGCAGTGCTAACCACACAGCCACTGTGCCACCCAAATTGGAGAGAGATTTTCACACCTGGCGTTCTCAGAAAGATTTGAAAACCACCCTCAAGGACTTTGAGAGGAAAGGGAGGTTGCAATTGGGGTGATAGCAAAGTCAAGGTTTTATCAGGTGGGGGTCGGGGTGACAGAGCCCCCACTTGTACAGAAAGATCCAGAAGGGCCACGGTCATAGAATGCATACAGTTTAACAGCAGGGCAAAAGTGGGTACTGCAGATACTGGAGATCAGAGCCTAGATTAGAGTGATACTGCAAAAGCACAGCAGGTCAGGCAGCATCCAAGGAGCAGGAAAATCAACGTTTCGGGCAAAAGCTTTTCCAGCACTACTCTAACCTAGACTACAGGTTAACAGCAGACCATTTGGCCCATCAAGTCCATGTCGATTCCCCCAAAAGAGCATCACACCCAGACACCAACCCCCTCACCCCCATCCTTGTAACCCCACATTTCCCATGGCTAACTCATCCATGTGGGTAATTCAACTCGGCCAATCCAGGGTAAAAACAATGACTGCAGATGCTGGAAACCAGATTCTGGATTAGAGTGGTGCTGGAAAAGCACAGCAGTTCAGGCAGCATCTGAGGAGCAGGAAAATCCGACGTTTCAGGAAAAAGCCAATCCAGCTAACCTGCACATCTTTGGACTCGGCTGGAGGTAAGAGTCAAGGAGACAGACCAGTGACTGAAACAACGTGAAGGTGAAAGGCCTTCAAACCGGAACTCCAACAATAAACACATCGATTTGGACCCCATTTACCAACCTCTTGAGAGAAAGAACCGGAAATGATATCACCCACCTTAACAGACCAAGACACATAAATAAAAAGTGGGACAGAACACCAGCGCTTCAATGGAGGCTCACTGAAGATGTTACCTAATATGGTGACGAAACATCTGAAAACAAACCTGCCAGCTCAGCGGGCAAACTTAAAACCTGGAAAGCTGAAAGCATACAAACTCAGGAAACTCCTGACCACAGCCTGAAGCAGTAACTCCACCCCCAGCTGCTGCCCTAACCACTGAGGATTGAACAGCTGAGGACAAGGAGTGTGGCAGAAAGCAGGGAGAGCCCCCGATTCTGTGACCAAAGAGTTATTGACAACGATTGCAGGTTCCTTCACGTGTGGAAGTAATGAGGCTGGTATTGTCGCCAACAACAGAAAGAAGAACTAACTGTGCAACAGTTCAGAGCAACACGCTACACTCAACTGAATGGGAAATGGCCACTTACGTGAGTGCTCAGGGCTCGGAGTTTTAGGGTGAGAGGGGACAGATATAAAAGAGACCTAAGGGGCAACGTTTTCACACAGAGGGTGGTGCATGTGTGGAATGAGCTGCCAGAGGATGTGGTGGAGGCTGGAACAATTGCAACATGTAAAAGGCATCTGGATGGGTTTATGAATAGGAAGGGTTTGGAGGGATATGGGCCGGGTACTGGCAGGTGGGATAGATTGGGTCAGTATATCTGGTCGGCATGGACAGGTTGGACCAAAGGGTCTGTTTCCATGCTGTACATCTCTATGACTCGACAACTAATTCCTCTTCCCTACCCCCACCCCTACTACCTTCTGCCAAGCATCCCCTGCCCCTCTCCCAACCCTCCTTCACTGGTACATAGATGTCAAGTTAATGAATGAAATTATTTCAAGCCCGTTTCTGCAGCTAATTGCCTTTTTTCATTCATAAAGACCATTTGCCCTGAATTGCAGTTGATGTTTGAAAATTACACTTTCTGAATTTGAGTTTGCATTTTCCATCCCTTTCATTGCAGTTTAACCATAGGCACGGAACAGCGTGATTGAAAAGAAAAATGATGAGAGAAGCTAGAAGCCGCAGGTGAAGAGGAGCCATTCTGTGGCATCCTGGGTGTCAGGAACAGGCCGTTTGGATATTGATTCAGAAAGGTCCGGGCTGACTTGGTGAGATTCTGAATTCCACGTTCTCACCTAGCCCAGATCACCTTTGACTCTCTCGCCTGTACGAACATAAGTGTTGCTGGGGTAAACCACCCCCCACCCCAGCTGCAGATTTACAAGCACATCAGAGCTTTGATCTGAAAATGTTCAGGGTTAAAGCTTGTATGTACAGAGCCATCAGATTAACCTCACCTTTAGGAAATCTGTAGTTTCTACCCTACTGTCGTTAGAATACTGAATGGACTCTCAAACTCTTAACATTCACCTGTACCTGGGTTGTTGTTTTTGCTGCTGTTTACCTACTATTTACTATCTATGCTGTTTAACTCTGTGATCTGCCTGTATTGCTCATAAGACAAACCTTTTCACTGTGTCTCCATACACGTGACAGTAAATTCAAATTCAAATTCATCTTTTAGAAAGAATAACACTGATAGTAGTAACATTCACTTGGACAAATGGAGGACAGCTTTGTTAAGAATATATCATGCTGACTAATTTGATTGAGATAAAAATCACACAACTGAAAATGTGTTGCTGGTTAAAGCACAGCAGGTTAGACAGCATCCAAGGAACAGGAAATTCGACGTTTCGGGCCAGAGCCCTTCATCAGGAATGAGGAGAATGTGCCAGGCAGGCTAAGATAAAAGGTAGGGAGGAGGGACTTGGGGGAGGGGCGATGGAGATGTGATAGGTGGAAGGAGGTCAAGGTGAGGGTGATAGGCCGGAGTGGGGTGGGGGCGGAGAGGTCAGGAAGAAGATTGCAGGTCAGGAGGGCGGTGCTGAGTTGAGGGAACCGACTGAGACAAGGTGGGGGGAGGGGAAATGAGGAAACTGGAGAAATCTGAGTTCATTCCTTGTGGTTAGAGGGTTCCCAGGCGGAAGATGAGGCACTCTTCCTCCAACCGTCGTGTTGCTATGGCCTGGCGATGGAGGAGTCCAAGGACCTGCATGTCCTTGGTGGAGTGGGAGGGGGAGTTGAATGTTGAGCCACGGGGTGGTTGGGTTGGTTAGTCCGGGTGTCCCAGAGGTGTTCTCTGAAACGTTCCGCAAGTAGGCGGCCTGTCTCCCCAATGTAGAGGAGGCCATATCCACATTCTTCTGGTAATGTGATGACCAGAACTGCACACAGTACTCTAAATGCAGCCAAACCAAAGTCCTACACAACTGTAACATGATCTGCCAACTCTTGTACTCAGTAGGAGAAAGTGAGGTCTGCAGATGCTGGAGATCAGAGCTGAAAATGTGTTGCTGAAAAAGCGCAGCAGGTCAGGCAGCATCCAGGGAACAGGAGATTCGACGTTTCGGGCATGAGCCCTTCTTCAGGAATGAGGAAAGTGTGTCCAGCAGGCTAAGATAGAAGGTAGGGAGGAGGGACTTGGGGGAGGGGCATTGGAAATGCGATAGGTGGAAGGAGGTCAAGGTGAGGGTGATAGACCGGAGTGGGGTGGGGGGGCGGAGAGGTCAGGAAGAGGATTGCAGGTTAGGAAGGCGGTGCTGAGTTCAAGGGATTTGACTGAGACAAGGTGGGGGGAGGGGAAATGAGGAAACTGGAGAAATCTGAGTTCATCCCTTGTGGTTGGAGGGTTCCCAGGCGGAGGATGAGGCGCTCTTCCTCCAACCGTCGTGTAGCTATGGTCTGGTTGAGTCCAAATTTTGTTGGTCGGAATGTAGTCCACTCCACCAAGGACATGCAGGTCCTTGGACTCCTCCATCGCCTGGAGGAAACCAACACAGACATGGGGAGAATGTGCAAACAAAGGAACGTCGATTCTCCTGTTCCTTTGATGCTGCCTGACGTGCTGCGCTTTTCCAGCAACACATTTTCAGCTCTGATCTCCAAGCGCTGAGTTCAAGGGATTTGACTGAGACAAGGTGGGGGGAGGGGAAATGAGGAAACTGGAGAAATCTGAGTTCATTCCTTGTGGTTGGAGGGTTCCCAGGCGGAAGATGAGGCGCTCCTCCTCCAGCCGTCGTGTTGTTATGTTCTGCCGGTGGAGGAGTCCAAGGACCTGCATGTCTTCGGTGGAGTGGGAGGGAGAGTTAAAGTGTTGAGCCACGGGGTGGTTGGGTTGGTTGGTTCGGGCGTCCCAGAGGTGTTCTCTGAAGCGTTCCGCAAGTAGGCGGCCCGTCTCCCCAATGTAGAGGAGGCCACATCGGGTGCAGCGGATGCAACAGATGATGTGTGTGGAGGTGCAGGTGAACTTGTGGCGGATATGGAAGGATCCCTTGGGGCCTTGGAGGGAAGTGAGGGAGGAGGTGTGGGCGCAAGTTTTACATTTCCTGCGGTTGCAGGGGAAGGTGCCGGGAGTGGAGGTTGGGTTGGTGGGGGGTGTGGACCTGACGAGGGAGTCACGAAGGGAGTGGTCTTTGGTTATAGTCCAACAGGTTTAATTGGAAGCACACTAGCTTTCAGAGCGACGCCCCTTCATCAGGTGATAGAAGGAGCGTCGTTCCGAAAGCTAGTGTGCTTCCAATTAAACGTGTGGGACTATAACCTGGTGTTGTGTGTTTTTTAACTTTGTCCACCCCAGTCCAACACTGGCATCTCCAAATCATGATTTGATTGAGCCTTTCTACGTGGTTACAGTAGGAGTTGAGAAGGTTAATGTGTTGTTCACAGACTTCAATAAGGTATTTTGCGAAGTACCATGTAATAAGCTTGTCAGCAAAGTTAAACCTCAGAATGAAAGGTGCAGTGACAGCATATTCTGGATTAGTGGTGCTGGAAGAGCACAGCAGTTCAGGCAGCATCCAACAAGCAGCGAAATTGACGTTACGGGCAAAAGCCCTTCATCAGGAATAAAGGCAGTGAGCCTGAAGCGTGGAGAGATAAGCTAGAGGAGGGTGGGGGTGGGGAGAAAGTAGCATAGAGTACAATAGGTGAGTGGGGGAGGGGATGAAGGTGATAGGTCAGGGAGGAGAGGGTGGAGTGGATAGGTGGAAAAGGAAATAGGCAGGTAGGACAAGTCCGAACAAGTCATGGGGACAGTGCTGAGCTGGAAGTTTGGAACTAGGGTGAGGTGGGGGAAGGGGAAATGAGGAAAACTATTGAAGTCCACATTGATGCCCTGGGGTTGAAGTCTTCCGAGGCAGAAGATGAGGCGTTCTTCCTCCAGGCGTCTGGTGGTGAGGGAGCGGCGGTGAAGGAGGCCCAGGACCTCCATGTCCTTGGCAGAGTGGGAGAGGGAGTTGAAATGTTGGGCCACGGGGCGGTGTGGTTGATTGGTGCGGGTGTCCCGGAGATGTTCCCTAAAGCGCTCTGCTAGGAGGCGCCCAGTCTCCCCAATGTAGAGGAGACCGCATCGGGAGCAACAAATACAATAAATGATATTAGTGGATGTGCAGGTAAAACTTTGATGGATGTGGAAGGCTCCTTTAGGGCCTTGGATAGAGGTGAGGGAGGAGGTGTGGGCACAGGTTTTACAGTTCCTGCGGTGGCAGGGGAAGGTGCCAGGATGGGAGGGTGGGTTGTAGGGGGGCATGGACCTGACCAGGTAGTCCTGATGCGGTCCGGACTTATCTGGACTTGTCCTACCTGCCTAGCTCCTTTTCCACCTATCCACTCCACCCTCTTCTCCCTGACCTATCACCTTCATCCCCTCCCCCACTCACACATTGTACTCTATGCTACTTTCTCCCCACCCCACCCTCCTCTAGCTTATCTCTCCACCCTTCAGGCTCTCTGCCTTTATTCCTGATGAAGGGCTTTTGCCTGAAACATCAATTTCGCTGCTCCTTGGATGCTGCCTGAACTGCTGTGCTCTTCCAGCACCACTGATCCAGAATCTGGTTTCCAGCATCTGCAGTCCTTATTTTTACCTCGTTGACAGCATAGCCAGAATGGTGACTGAGTGACGGGAAAGGAAGATTAATAGCAGACATTTCTTTTTGGGACTGGGGGGGGTCAGTACCCAATGGGGTTACACAAGTTTGCTATTAGGACCTTGGCCTGTCTTGATCTGTATTAATAACCCAGACCTGAGTGTGGGGCACACTGTCAAAATATGCAGGTGATACAAAATCTGGAAGTATTGTGAACTATGAGGAAGATAGGAAGGGACTTCAAATAAAGTCACAGAGATGTGCACCACAGAAACAAGACTCTCCAATAACTTCAATTATATCCCTTCAAACCCCTCCCTATTCATATACCCATCCAAATGCCTTTTAAATGTTGTAATTGTACCAGCCTTCCCCCATCTCATAGAATAAAATCCCTACAGTGTGGAAACAGGCCATTCGGCCCAACAAGTCCATACCGACCCTCTGAAGAGTAACCCACCCAGACCCATTCCCCTTCCCTATAACTCTACCTTTCCCATGACTCATGCAACTGAACACTATGGGCACTTTAGCATGACGAATTCACCTAACCTGCACATCTTTGGACTGTGGAAGGAAACCAGAGGGAACCCAAGCAGATATGGGGAGAATGTGCAAACTACACACAGACAGTTGCCCGAGGCTAGAATCGAACCTGGGTCCCTGGTGCTGTGAGAAGCAGTGCTAACCACTGAGCCACCATACCATCCATCTCCACCTGCAGCTCATTCCATGCACACACACTACCCTCTGCGTGGAAAAAGTTGCCTCTTAGGTCCCTTTTTATATCTTTCCTCCCTCATCGTAAGCCTATGCCCTCTACTTTTGGACTCCCCTATCCTGGGAAAAAGACATTAGCTATTCATAGAATCCATACAGTATGGACAATAGTTACTAAACAATTCTGATTGTAGTAAGGCTTACGCTAAGAAGGAATTTAAGAATAACAGGTGTCCTCCCCTGGTCCTGAACCTGCATCGGTCAAAATGGTGCAAAGCCTGGAATGGGCTGAGATCCCGGCACACTGGATCAGTCCCATCATCTTCTGGTCCTTGCTCCTGAGGTGAAAGTGAGGACTGCAGATGCTGGAGGTCAGAGCCAAGATTAGAGTGGTGCTGGAAAAGCACAGCAGGTCAGGCAGCATCCGAGGAGCAGGAAAATCGACCTTCAGTGCTTTTGCCTGAAACGTTGATTTTCAGGCTCCTCAGATGCCGCCTGGCCTGCTGTTCCTTTCCAACATCACTCTAATCTTGTCTCTTTGTTCCTGACCTTTGTGGGGTCTGAGAGTTTAGTCCAAGTGTTCCAATAATTTCATTCTTCATGAAACACCTTTTTATTGAGGGTGAAAGGCAAGGCAGGTAGGTGTAGGGAATGCTAGATGACTAGACAAATTGAGGTTTTGGTTAAGAAAAAGAGTTATTTGTCAGGTATAGACAGGAGAGATTGAGTGAATCCTTAGAAGAGTATAAAGGTAGTAGGAGTATACTTAAGGGGGAAATCAGGAGGGCAAAAAGGGGACATGAGATAGCTTTGGCAAATAGGGTTAAGGAGAATCCAAAGAGTTATTATTAATACATTAAGAGCAAAAGGGTAATTAGGGAGAGAATAGGGCCCCTCAAAGATCAGCAAGGCAGCTTATGTGTGGAGCCGCAGGAAGTGGGGAAGATACTAAGCGAGTATTTTACATCAATGTTTACTGTGGAGAAGGACGTGGAAGGTGTAGAATGTAGGGAAATAGATGGTGACATCTTGCAAAATGTCCAGGAGGAAGTGCTGGGTATCTTGAAATGGTTAAAGGTGGATAAATCCCCAGGACCTGATCAGGTGTACCCTAGAACTCTGTGGGAAGCTAGAGAAGTGATTGCTGGGACACTTGCTGAGATATTTGTATCATCGATAGTCACAGATGAGGTGCCAGAAGACTGGAGGTTGGCTAACGTGGTGCCACTCTTTAAGAAAGTTGGTAAGGAAAAACCAAAGAACTAAAGACCAGTGAGCCTGACATCGGTGGTGGACAAGTAGTTGGGAGTATCATGAGGGACAGGACTTATACCTATTTGGAAAGGCAAGGATTGATTAGGCATAGTCAACATGGCTTTGTGCGTGGGAAATCATGCCTCACTAACTTGATTTTTTTGAACAAAGAGGATTGATGAGGACAGAGTGGTAGACATGATCTATATGGATATTGATCCACATGGATCAGTGCTGGGTCCTCTACTTTTTGACATTTATATAAATGATTTGGATGTGGGCTTATGAGGTACAGTTAGTAAGTTTGCAGATGACACCAAAATTGGAGGTGTAGTGGACAGCGAAGAGGATTACGTCAGATGGGCTGAGGAATGGCAGAGTTTAATTTAGATAAATATGGGGTGCTGCATTTTGGGATGGTAAGGTCCTAGGGTGTGTTGCTGAACAAAGAGACCTTGGAGTGCAGGTTCATAGCTCCTTGAAAGTGGAGTCGCAGGTAGATAGGATAGTGAAGAAGGCGTTTGGTATGCTTTCCTTTATTGGTCAGAGTATTGAGTATGGGAGTTGGGAGGTCATTTTGTGGCTGTACAGGACATTGGTTAGGCCAGTTTCGCAATATTGTGTGCAATTCTGATCTCTTTCCTACCAGAAAGATGTTGTGAAACTTGAAAGGGTTCTGAAGATATTTCCGAGGATGTTGCCAGGGTTGGAGGATTTGAGCTTTTGGGAGAGGCTAAACAGTCTGGGGCTGTTGTCCCTGGAGTGTCGGAGGCTGAGGGGTGACCTTATAGAAGTTTATAAAATCATGAGGGGCATGGATAGGATAAATAGACAAAGTCTTTTTCCTGGGGTGAGAGTGTCCTGAACTAGAGGGAATAGGTTTAGGGTGAGAGGGACAAGATCGGTGTGAGAGGTCGGTGTGGACATTTTGGGCCTAAGGACCTGTTTCCACACTGTAAGTAATCTAATCTAATCTAACTTAATTTAAAAGATACTTAAGGGGCAACTTTTTCACTCAGTGGGTGATATGTGTATGGAATGAGCTGCCAGAGGATGTGGTGAAGGCTGGGACAATTGCAACATTTAAGAGGCATTTGGATGGGTATATGAATAGGAAGGGTTTGGAGGGATATGGGTCGGGTGCTGGCAGGTGGGACTAGATTGGGTTGGGATATCTGGTTGGCATGGACGGGTTGGACCAAAGGGTCTGTTTCCGTGCATCTCTATGACTCTATGACCATGTGATCGTTCTGAGGGATGTGCCAAGGCCCTTCAGAAAAGCAACAATAACTTGCACATTCCGTAGAGCATCTCGAGGCACTTTCCAAAAGGACAACCAGCCAAAGGCCATCTCAGGATGGGTGGAGTCCTGCTTGGCCAGACGGGTAGGTTTTAAGGAGTAACTTAGAGCAGAGGAAGTTGGAGAAGGTGGAGTTCTGAGAGGAAGTCTTGAGCTCAGGTATTTGCTGCCCGTTGTGGGCTGAAGGAAGGAGGTGACACATGAGAGATCAAAACTGGAGGAATCCTGAGACCGTGGAAGGTTGTGGTGCCTGAGATGTCTTCAATGAGGGTAAGACGTCAAGCCAAGGAGAAACGTGACTTTGCGAATGAGAACTTCAAAACTGAGCAGCTGGTGCCTGTACAGATCAGGAATCTTGGGGTGCTTGGGGGAGGTCAGACTTGCTTAGAGTCGGGACCAGCATTCTCTCTAATTTTCTTCCCAGCATTCCCTTGGATTGTCAGCCATGATCATAATGCTTGGTGGACTCGCCTCGAAAGGCGAAATGGTTTACTCCTGCTCCCATTTTCTATATTTCTGTGTCTCCCTGTCTATTCTGTCCTGAGCCTCATGACATTGAAAAGTTTTATCAAGTCTCTCCTCAGCTTTTCCCCTCCAAGGACAACAGTCCCAACCTATCCTCAGAATTGAAGTTTGCTATTCATTGGACGCGTCTCCTAAAACTCTTCTGCATTCTCTCCAATGCATTCACATCCCTCCCTCTGGTGTGGCGTCCAGAGCTGTACACAATATTCTAGCTGAGGCCTAGTCAGTGCCCTATATATAACTTCGGCAGAACATCCCTTGGCAAGGAACATCTCTGGAGGGGTTGCGCTTCGGCGGGTCGGTGTGGTCTTGTTGGGCCGAAGGGCCTGTTTCCACACTGTGAGTAATCTAATCTAATCTAATCCCTGCTGTCGACATGGACTGCCATCGCTTCGGCTGAGCGCAGATGAATACAGGGTGGCAGATAGAAGTCAGGCCTAGACACCATTGGAATGTTGGAGGCAACAATTGTGAAGACAACAGTGCAAATTGTTTATTAATCCTTTTTAAAATTACAGTAAATACTTGCATTAATATAGTTGATATTATTTTAGATTTATATCCAATGATTCTACCTTCCATGGTTTTCTTTAATATCTTGGGTTCACCTTAGAACAAGAAATAGCTTTATTGTCACAGGTACTCCCATGAATATAGTGAAAAGTTTACAAGTCACCACTTACACTGCCATCTTCTTGGGAAAAACTATTAGACAAATAAAGAAATGAGAATCCAGCAATAAATTAGAAAAATAGAGAAATAAGAGCTGAGAACAATAGTCCTTCCAACACGGGGTTCCACATCATGTCCACGCTTAGGTCGGGAGTCCGGTCCCAGACCGAGGCCGGGAGTCCGGTCCCAGACCGAGGCCGTGAGTCCTGTCCCAGACCGAGGCCGGGAGTCCAGGCGCAGATTGAAGCTGATAGCCCGGTCCCAGACCGAGGCACGGAGTCCGGTCCCAGACCGAGGCCGGGAGTCCAGGCGCAGATTGAAGCTGATAGCCCGGTCCCAGACCGAGGCCGGGAGTCCAGTCCCAGACCGAGGCCGTGAGTCCTGTCCCAGACCGAGGCCGGGAGTCCAGGCGCAGATTGAAGCTGATAGCCCGGTCCCAGACCGAGGCACGGAGTCCGGTCCCAGACCGAGGCCGTGAGTCTGGGCTGACTTTCACCCAGACACTTGTCAATGCTTCCCATGGATGGGAGGTAAAAAGAAAAAAGACATAAAAGCCCAAAAAGGGAGAAAAGTATAGAAAAGAAACTGAAGAGGACAAACACCGACTGAATTTCTAGTGACCAGTGTCCAAATAAAACTATGTGCTAAAAAACATTTGTTAAGTTAAAATTTGAGTGAGGCAGTGCATTCTATGTGGAGAAAGTGAGGCCTGCAGATGCTGGAGATCAGAACAGAAAAATGTGTTGCTGGAAAAGCGCAGCAGGTCAGGCAGCATCCAAGCAACAGGAGAATTGACGTTTTGGGCAAAAGCCCTTCTTCAGGAATGAGGAGTGCATTCTATGTAACTATTTGTACAGAAGAGCTAACGTTATATTATTAAATCTTTGTAAAGGCATTCCACTGTCAAGTTCTTCTTGAAACAAAGGAGAAGAGTATTGAGTACAGGAGTTGGGAGGTCATGTTGTGGCTGTACAGGACATTAGTTAGGCCACTTGTGGAATATTGCATGCAATCCTGGTCTTTCTGCTGTAGGCAAGATGTTGTGAAACTTGAAAGCATTCAGAAAAGATTTACAAGGATGTTGCCAGGGTTGGAGGATTTGAGCTATAGGGAGAGACTGAGTAGACTGGGGCTGTTTTCCCTGGAGCGTCGGAGGCTGAGGGATGACCTTATAGAGGTTTACAAATTAAGAGGGGCATGGGTAGGATAAATAGACAAAGTCTTTTCCCTGGGGTTGGGGTGTCCAGAACTAGAGGGCATAGGTTTAGGGTGAGAGGGGAAAGGTATAAAAGAGACCTAACGGGCAACTTTTTCACGCAGTGAGTGGTATGTATATGGAATGAGCTGCCAGAGGATGTGGTGGAGGCTGGTACAATTACAGCATTTAAAAGGCATTTGGATGGGGATATGAAAAGGAAGGGTTCACAGGGATGTGGTCAGATTGGGATGTCTGGTTAGTGCAGATAAGTTGGACCGAAAGGTTTGTTTCCATGCTGTATGTCTCTAAGTATCACAAAACAGTGCAAAATGTTAATGTACAAATCGTATAATGTTCAAGCAATCTGTTTGTCCACCTTCTGGGTTAGTGTTAACTTTGCTTTGCAGACCTCTCATTTTATTATGAAGTGTAAATGTGAATTACCCACACCACTGTTGCCAGTCAACATCCTGTGGGCGACCATTAACCAGTAACCGGACTGGGCCAGCCATATAAAGCCTGTGGCTAAAGAACAGCTCAGAAGCTGGGCTGCTGCTGTAGGTAACTCACCACCTGGCTCCCCAAAGCCTGTCTACCGCTGGTAAGCTCAAGTTGGGAGTGGATGGAATACAGTAGTTCCCGTCCCCGTGGGGGATATGTTCCAGGACCTACTATGGAAGCCCAAAACCGCGGATAGAAGTGAACCCCTTCATTTCAATGTACCTTCCTTGCAGCCTCCTGGTACCTGGTTCCAGGACGTTCCCGATAATATATCCCGGCCGCACGGGTGACTGAAACTGTGGAAAACGATTCCGCGGATATGGGGGTCGCCCTGTACTCTCCACTTGGCTAGATGAATGGACTTCCAAGAAACTTGGCACCATCCAGGACAAAGACCATTCACCTACTGAAGCATTCAGTCCCTGCACCGACAGTTGCAACAGCACATACCATCTGTGAGATGCACACACCAGGTTCCTCTGACAGCACCTTCCAAACCCATGGCCACCATTACCTGGAACTTCATAGCTATCTAGGTTTGTTCAGAGCATTCACATAAGTTGAACAAACCTTTGATCTTTTGCTTATAAATTCTGCGTCCGATGTATTCTCTCTCAGGAGCTGCCTTAGGAAGGAACGGGGGCCCTGAAAGCTTGCGGTTTCAAATAAACCTGTTGGACCATAACCTGCTGTCATGTGCTTTTTTGACTTAGTCCAGCCCAGTCCAACACCGGCACCTCCACACTGTAGCAGGACAAGGGCAGCCTCTGCGAATTATCCTCCTCTGAGGCCACCCACCATCCCAACTTGGAGTTATACCGCTGTTCCTTCCCGGTTGCTGGTGGAACTCCACAATTTTAGCAGCACATGCATCATGCAGCCTGCACTGGCTCACAAAAGCAGCTCACCACCACTTTCAAGGGCAGTTAGCAATGGACCACAAATGCTGGCTCCATAAGTGAGACCCAGTCCCTGTGAGAGAATTAAAACTCAGTGAAGTATTGTCCAGGGATGTTGATGGTGGCCACTTTTCTCCATCCAGAAGCATTCCTGTCGGGATTTCAGGACCAGACGAGGTCTAATTAACGCTGGAAGCAGGGCTGCCTCAGACGCACAGCTGCAATCACTTCATATTTAAAAATAGAAAATAAGGTCACACATATTGACCAGCTGTTTTAGTAGAGTAACTTTATTTGTCATTTCTACCTTATACAGCAGGTCCAATAAAAACAAGACAGTGTTCCTGCAAGACCAAGGTGCTATATGAACACACAGACTATACAATCACACACAGGGCAGCATAAAGTCCATAGAAAAATGCAAAACATGCAAGACAGCACAGTAATTCCTGACAAGACAAGACAAAAGGTGAACAAATTACAGTGTATCAATGATTGATCACTAATAAAACTTTGTTTTAGTAACAATTCAAGAAGTCTCCAAAAATTGCAAATGGAATAGAGTGTGAGCATATAGTGTTAAGGAGCATGATGGCTTGGGGGAAGAAACTATTGCACAGTCTGGTCGTGAGAGACCGAGTGCTCCGGTATCTTCTGCCAGATGGCAGGAGGGAGAAGGGTTTGAGTGAGGGGGGTGTGGGGTCTTCCACAATACCCTCAGCCTTTTGGATGCAGCGTGTGGTGTAAATGTCTGTGACGGTGGGAAGAGAGACCCTGATCATCTTCTCAGCTGTCCTCACTACCTTTTGTACAACCTCAGTGACACAGAGCAGTTCACAGCCAATGGCGGACATCCAGTGCAATGTCACCGTTTGGATGTGGAAATGTAGCAGCCATTTTTCACACAGCAAGATCCCATTTGCCGGTGGTGACGTTTGCCGGATGATCTTCGGTGATTGTTGGTCAAGGGAATAAACACGAGTGAGGAGACCTGGAGTAACTCTGGGATCCTGCTACCTTTGACCTGAGTTGGACAGAGCAGAATGTGTTTAGAGTCAAAGAGCTGTACAGACCCTTCAGTCCAACTCGTCTGTACCAACAAGACATCCCAATCTGTTCTAGTCCCACCTGCCAGCACCTGGCCCATACCCCTCCAAACCCTTCCTATTCATATACCCATCCAGATGCCTTTTAAATGCTGTAATTGTACCAGCCTGTACTTCCTCTGGCAGCTCATTCCATACACACACCACCTTCTGCGTGAAAAAGTTACCCCTCAGACCCTTCTTAAATCTTTCCCCCTCACCTTAAACCGATGCCCTCCAGTTTTGGGCTCCCCGACCCAGGGAAAAAGACCTTATCTGTTTACCGTATCCACGCCCCTCATGATTTTATAAACCTCAGTAAAGTCATGCCTCAACTCAAGGGAAAATAGCTCCAGCCTGTTCAGCCTCTCCCAATAACTTAAACCCTCCAGTCCAGGCAACATCCTTGTAAATCATTTCTGAACTCTCTCGAGTTTAACATCATTCCTATCAAAGAGCGACCAGCATTCTACACAGTATTCTAAAAGTGGGCTCACCAATGTCTTGTGCAGTTGCAACATGACCTTCCAACTCCTGTCCTCAATGCACTGACCAATGAAGGCAAGTGTACCAAACACCTTCTTCACCATCCTGTCTACCTGCGACTCCACTTTCCAGGAACTTTGTATCTTCTTTCAAACAGTCAGAATACTCAAGTTAAAGATAGTGCTGATTAATAACAACTTGAGATACACAAAAGGCTTGTCAGTAGCAACCTTCGGTTCAAGGATAAGTTGGGGAGTCAAATGATGAAATACAAATGGAGGGATGTAGGAGCAGGATTGATGAATGTCGCTCACTGTCAGTTTTGTTCTTCAGTATAAGAGAAGAGGTAGCTGCTGCACTAGAGAGTGGTTTAAAATAAAAGCAGTCCCCACATGACGTGAAGGAGACTGGTCATCACCACCTTCTCTAGGATAACTTAGGATCAGCTATGACTGTATTCAATGCTAAAGCTGCCTATATCCCATTTTGTCAAAAGAGAGTCAGATTGCAAACTTAGTGGCATCTTCATTTTACCAGCCTTGATATAGCTTCCATGGTACTGATGTCCTCTACTAATCTACTCTATAGATAGATAGACCTAGAAAATGCTACCAGAACTAGACAGGGTCAGAAGATGTTCCCATGCCTGGGGATTCCAGAACCAGGAGTCACACACTAAGGATAAGGGTAGACCATTTCGAACTGAGATGAGGAGAATTTGTTTTCACCCATAGAGTGGTGAGCCCGTGGAATTCTCTGCCACAGAAAACACTCGAGGACAATACATTGAATGTTTTCGAGAAAGAGTTCAATATTGTTCTTGGGGGCTAAAGGGAACAAAGGGTATGGGATGAAAGCAGGAACAGGGGACTGAGTTGGCTGGTCACCCATGATCCTACTGAATGGGTGAGCAAGCTCAAAGGGCCCAATGGCCTACTCCTGTTGTTATTTTTTATGTTTCCAATCTATCAAAAAGAATGAACAGGAGCCACAAAGTTAATATGCAGATGCAGCAACCTATTTATGGACTGAAATAAAATGTTGTCCTTTATTGCAAGGGAGTAGAATATAAAACCTGGAATGCTTCGCTGCAATTGTACCGCGTGTTGGCTTGACCACTCTGGTGGTGCAGTGTCCAGTTCTGATCTCCTTATTCTAGAAAGTGGATGTGGAGCTGTTCAGGGAAGGTTGACTTGATTGATTTGTGGGATGAGGAGGTTATCTTCTTGAGGAAAGGTCAAACAGGCCGGACCTGTATCCATTGGAGCTAGGAAGAATGACAGTGAGACACAAGGGCCTGAAGGGATTTGGCAAGATGGACACTGCTTCCCCTTGCTGGAGAGATGAGGAGTGTGTGTTACAGTTCATAAAGAAACCTTCTTCCCTTTTAAAATGGAGATGAGGGTGCAAGGGTTTAAAGGATTAAATCATGAGTCCCAGTTACATAGAGGTATTGAGATATACAGTACAGAAACGGATTCTTTAGTCTGACTTGTCCATGCTGACCAGAGATCCTAAATTAATCTAATCCCATCTGCTAGCATTTGGCCGATATCCCTCCAAACCCTTCCTATTCATATACCCATCCCAATGCCTTTTAACAGTTATAATTGTACCAGCCTCCACCACTTGCTCTGGCAGCTCACCCATATACACACCACCATCCAAGGCCAGCAGATGGATATCTGCTACTGCAGCAGCAGACCAAGCTGACCTGTCAATTAATGCAGGGAAAAGGAATGTGGCAGCAAATGATGTGAGGTGTTTTTCATGTTCTGACATATAACTTCCCTCAGTGTGTGTCTCTGGAACAATATGGAAGAACAACCACAAACGTAATCACTCTGGTTGCATAATTAATCCCCAGAACAAGGTCCTTTATCCAGCTTTACTTTATCATTACACCAAGAGGCAAGAGGTCAAGCCCGTTGGGGACAACTGCGATAATTTGTGCACAGAGTCAATGGACACAGGCAGGGTTCTAAATGGGTACTTTGTGCCAGTGTTCTGTAGGGAGAGAGACGACATGGGTTTAGAAATCAGGGAGAAGGGCTGTAATATGATTAAAGAAATCAGTGCGGACAGAGAGGAGGTTCTGAGTGGTCTGTTAGGCTTAAAGGTCGACAGACCTCCAGGATTGAATGAAATTGTATTCCAGGTTGTTCAGTGAGGAAATAACAGATTACTGGCAATAAATTTCAGTTCCTCTCTGACCACAGGAGAGGTGCTAAAGGACTACTGGGCAACCAAAGTGGTATCGTTATTCATGAAGGGAGCAGGGAGGTAAATTACAGGACAGTCAGTCTAACCTTGAGAGAGTGGGGAAACTATTGGAGGCAATTCTAAGGGACGGAATTAATCTGCTCTTGGAGAGGCAAGGATTAAGCAAGAACAGCCAGCCTGGTTTTGTTAGGGGAGGTCATGTCTGAGCAACTTTGATTGAAGTTTTCAAAGTGGTAACCAGGTATGTAGATGAGGACAACGCTTTTGAGGTAATCTGATCGGATTTCAGCAAGGCCGTTGATAAGTTCCCATGTGGGAGATTGTTCACGAAGGTAAGAGTCCATGGGAACCAATAAAATCTGGCTAATTGGTTCCAGAATTGGCTGAGTGACAGGAAGCAGAGGATGATGGTTCAGGGATTTTTTTTTGTGACTGAAAGCCTGTGTCCAGTGGGGTTCCACAGCGATCAGTTTTAGGACCCTTGCTATTTGTGGTATATGTGAATGATTTAGTCTGGAATATGGGATGGCAAATAGTGGTAGGATAACCTTAAATTACAGGAGGTTATAGACGGGCTGGTCAGATGGACTGATCAGTGACAAATAGAATTCAATCCAGATAAATGTGGGATGATGCACTTGAGTAGGACAAACAAGGCAAGATGACCAATAGATGAGGAAGAGCAGCATGGTGGCTCAGTGGTTAGCACTGCTGCCTCACACCACCAGGGTCCCAGGTTCAATTCCAGCCTTGGGTGACTGTCTGTGTGGAGTTTGCATATTCTCCCCGTGTCTGTGTGGGTTTCCTCCCAAGGTTCAAAGATGTGTGGGTCAGGTGAATTGGCCATGCTAAATTGCCCATCGTGTTAGGTGCATGAGTTGGAGGGAAATGGGTGTGTGTGGTTTACTCTTCGGAGGGTCGGTGTGGAATTGTTAGGCCGTAGGGCCTGTTTCCACACTGTAGGGAATGTAATCAAACAGCAGGACCCTGGGAAGCACCAAGAATCAAAGGGACCTGATTTTTATGCTAGAGCCTTAAGATATCAGGGCAGGTGGATAAGAAGGCATAAACAATACTTGCCTTATTAGCCGTGACATAAAGTTTAGAGCGGTGATCATAGAATCCCTAAAATCCCACACTGAGCTTGGACGGCACGGTGGCACAGTGGTTAGCACTGCTGCCTCACAGCGCCAGAGACCCGAGTTCAATTCCCGACTCAGGTGACTGACTGTGTGGAGTTTGCACGTTCTCCCCGTGTCTGCGTGGGTTTCCTCCGGGTGCTCCGGTTTCCTCCCACAGTCCAAAGATGTGCGGGTCAGGTGAATTGGCCATGCTAAATTGTCCGTAGTGTTAGGTAAGGGGTGAATGTAGGGGTATGGGTGGGTTTGGCTTCAGCCCGTCAGTGTGGACTTGTTGGGCCGAAGGGCCTGTTTCCACACTGTAAGTAATCTAATCTAAAGGGTAACCCACCCAGACCCATTCCCCTATCCTATTACTCTTCATTTCCCCAATTAATGCACCTAATCTAAACACCCCTGAATACAATGGGTGGTTTAGCATGGTCAATTCACCTAACCTGCACATCTTTGGACTGTGGGAAGAAACTGGAGCGCCCAGAGGGGGCTCATGCAGACACGGGGAGAATGTGCAAACTCCACACAGATAGTCACCTGAGGATGGAATTGAACCCAGGTCCCTAACATTGTGAGGTAGCAGTGCTAACCCACTGAGCCACCATCTCATCTGGCAGCTCATTCCATGCACACACCACCCTCTGCTTGGAAAAAGTTGCCCCTTAGGTCCCTTTTTATATCTCTCCCTTCCCTCCTTAAACCTGTGCTGTGAGGCAGCAGTGCTCACCACTGAACCACCATGACGTTATGCTGGAACTGTCTCACGTGTTGCCCAGGTCCCAGCTAGAGTATTGTCTGCAGTTTTGGAATCCTCGTTATGGGAGGGATATAACTGCACTGCAGAGGGTTACACAGGAGATATACCAGGATGTTGCCTGGGATGGAGGGCTTCAGTGATTGGACTGGGGCTGTTTTCAATGGAGTGAGGAGACTGACGGCAGGGGGGAACATGATTGAGATGTATAAAATCACGAGGAGCACAGCTGGGAAGAAATGTTTCCTTTTTGGTTGTGGGATCACTGACTGGTGAGAGGGGGGAGCGGAAGGAGGTTCAAAGGGGATGTGACGATAAACGTTTTCACCTGAAGGTGGTGGGAACCTGGAACTAGCTGCCTGTAAGTATGGGAGAGGCAGAAACCCTCATTCCATCTATGAAGTATTTAGCTGTGCACGTGTGATGCCAAGGCATACAACGCTGAGGGCCGGGTGCTGGAAAACGGGGTTGGAACAGTTAGGTGGTTATTTTGGGCTGTCACAGCCTCGATGGACTGAAGGGTCCTTTTCTGTGCTGTAGACCTGTATGACTCTATAAGGACATGTTGTGATGAATTTGTCGAGATCTGAAATCAGCACAGATTAGATTCCGTACGTTGTGGAAACAGGCCCTTCGGCCCAACAAGTCCACACCGACCCTCCAAAGAGCAACCCACCCCCCCTCTGACTAATGCACCTCACGCTATGGACAACTTAGCATGGCCAATTCACCTGACTTGCACATCTTTGTGACTGTGGAAGGAAACTGGAGCACCCGGAGGAAATCCACGCAGACACGGGGAGAGCGTGCAAACTCCACACAGACAGCCACCCGAGGCTGGAATCGAACCTGAGTCCCTGGCGCTGTGAGGCAGCAGTGCTAACCACTGAGCCACCGTGCTGCCCCTAATAGTGGGCCCATTGTGACTGTGCCAACCCCATGAAAGAATGAATCATTTAGTCGCATTCCCTGGCCCCGAAATGCTTCTCCTCTTCGAGTATCTCTCCAGTTGAAAGTTGCAGTTGAACTTTCTTCACTGGATGGATAGATGAAAATATTGGCACATGTTGGATTTGAGGGATAATACAAATAACACAAAGTAATCATAATTCTTAACAAGATTCAAATAATCATGAATTAATTAATCTATACACTCAAGCACACAAGTTATTGAACTCCTCAGTTTATAGAACGATTGCACTCTGCATCTTGTGTTCAAGTTCATAAACACGTGTCAATGAACACTCCTAAATGAGAGATCATCAAAAACAATAACAGATGTTGCTGGAAAAGCTCAGCGGGTCGAGCAGCATCCAAGGAGAGAAATCAGCGTTAATGTTTCGGCTCCAGGTACCCTTCCTCAGGATATTATCAGCTTGGGTTCATGAGATGCTCAGTCACTGATCTATCAGTGGTGAGGGTTCTGAATGGGGATTGTGTGTGATCCTGTGCTCTTTTTGTTCTGTCTCTTACAACATAGAATGGTACAGCACAGGAATGGGACCTTCAGTCCACAATGTTGTGTCGAACATGTGGAATGTTATTTATTTGTGGAATGGGCTCTTTCTCTGTCTATCCATTGGACATTCCCAGTGACTCGGAGACAGTAAGGACTGCAGAGTCAATAGATGCGAAGCTGGAAAAGCACAGCAGGTCAGACAGCATTCAAGGAGCGGGAAGGTCAATGTTTCAGGCTGAAACCCTTCGTCATGACTGGGGTGGGGGGGAGCCTAGACGTAAACAGAAGGAGGGATGGAGTTGGGGGTGGGGGTGGCGGGATGGTGACAGGTGGATGCAGGTAAGATGTTATTATGATTGATCAGTGGGAAGGGGGGAGCAGGTAGGTGAGTAGGAAGATGGGTCAGATTAGGTTAGGTCAGGTCACAGAGGTGAGGAAGAGAGGGAGGGCTGGGCATGGGATGACGATGGGGATGGGGATGGAGGGATTTTGAAGCTGGTGAAGTCAATATTGAGGCCATCGGGCTGTAGGCTCCCTAGACAAAATATCAGGTGTTGGTCTCACTCTGACAGTGGGGGAAGCCAAGGATGGACATGTCGCCAAGGGATTGGAAAGGGGGAGCTAAGATGGATGGCAACTGGGAGATCGGGTTGGTTGATGTGTGTAGAACCAGTCTCCAAGTCCATGTGTGATCTCCCCAATATAGAGGAGACCACTTTGGGGGCAACAAATAGAATAAATCGGGTTGGATGGAGTGCAGGTGGAACTCTGCCAGATCTGGAAGGATTGTTTGGGGACTTGGACGGAGGTGAGAGGGGAGGTGTAGGGACAGGTGTGGCATCTCTTGCAGCTACAGGGAAAGGCACTGGATGTTCCCAGTGTGTTCTAGATCATAAATCACTGGGTTAAGAAAATAGGCTGTTCACTTCCCTCTCATTCAACATGAGTCCATTGGTTACTAAGAATTACATGAGTTCAGATTTACTCCAGCTAAACCCTTCACCTTGCCGCTCTCTCACTGCCATATGTAAAAGGTTATGCGCAACCTGGGTGTTCTATTTGATGAAAACGAGTGTAAAATTTATAATTCAACAATCCATCCTCTAAATCACCATCTGGGCCATGTATCCAAGGTTCAGTGGATCAAAATTCAAGAATTTCTTAGCACCGTTTTGAGGGATGTTGCTCATTTTTCTCATCGTTGATGATACAGGGGAGGGAGAGGAAGGAAACTTGATAGATTGTGGTACCTCTTGCTGCCAGGAGATTTTGCATAAGACAGCAGCAGCCGGGATAGTGGGTTAGCGGTAAGGTCACTGCATTGGTAATGCAGAGACGGTGGGACCGGGCCTCAAATCTCACTATCTCCCGGTGAAGTGTGAATTCCAATAATCGTGGAACCAAATGATACAATGTAGAAAGAGGCCACTCAGCCCATCATCAGTAAACAGGCAGGAGGCTGGGAGAACACAGCAAGCCAGGCAGCATCAGGAGGTGGAGACGTTGACGTTTTGGGTGTAACCCTTCTTCAAACAGCTATCATTCGATCTCTTCTGCTTTCTGCCATATTTTTGTCAAAATGACCATCCGATGTCCCTCTCGAAGGCCTGAATTGGCCGTGCCTCCACCAACGTCTAGGCAGTGCATTCCAAATCATAACTAACTCATTGAGTGGGAAAGGTTTTTCTCACATTCGCCTTGCTTTGTTTGCACGTCCCTTTAAACCCGAGCCCTTGTCATTTGTGTCCCTTTTACGAGCGGGAACAGATTCTCCTGTCCAACCTGCTCATAGACTTTGAAAGCCTCGATCAAATCTCCCTTAAATAATAAATGCAGTCGATGAATTATTCAAACGGCTGAAAGCGTCTCAGTGATGGTGATGGCCAAGTTGTCATCAGAAGTCCAGCCTCAAGGAGGGAAATCTGCTGCTGTCACCCAAGCCCCGGCTGGCTCTTCACTCTGTGTACTGAACCACTTGCAGAGGGATCATGGGAGATGGGTCACACCAGGTGCCACCCTGCCACCTTACCAGCGCCAACTGGGGACCGGCTAGCAAACATTGAAAGAATAACAATCATTTAAAAAAAAAACTCACAAGGTGGCATGGATAGATATTAAGAATGCTGATTTTTTTTTTGGATCCCATCCAGAGAGTGGCTCGGTGGCTCAGTGGTTAGCACCGCTGCCTCACAGCGCCAGGGACCCAGGTTCGATTCCACCCTTGGGTGACTGTTTGTGTGGAGTTTGTGCATTCTCCCTGTGTCTATGTGGGTTTCCTCCCACAGTCCGAAGATGTGCAGGTTAGGATGGATTGGCCAAGGATGGGTGGGTTAGCTAAGGTGGATTACAAGGATGGGGGGTGGGCCTGGGTGGGATGCTCAGCGAAGGCTTGATCCGGACTTGATGGGCCGAATGGCCGGCGTCCACACGGGGTAGGGATTCTGTGATCCATTCAGGCGTGTCGAGTGGAAATGACATCTGTGTGGCAGCTGCCAAGCAGTCTTCATTCGGTTTGACCTGGGTTCACCACCCTTCCCCCAAGAACACAAACTGAGCCAAGCCACTGAAACCACCGCAAACGTGGCTGAGTGCCAGCTCTCCTGCCGCACGGAGCTCTGGAGTTACCTCGAAGAACCTGTCAAGCCTCTCCCTTTAGTAGTGATCCGAACGCAGCCAAATCGACGCGTTTCTGTTTGCATTAGTAATTGACTGGTGTGCTTTGGTGCCAAACTTGCAAACAGGCCGTTGTAGATCAGTGCAAAGGCTTTGATCATTCTTACACTGCAAAGGTTATTTTACAGTGTGTTCAGATTACTCAGCCACATCAACGTTGGCTCCGGCCCAAGCCAGCTCAGATTTAAAAAAGGACCTGCTGATTCCCTTCAGTTCAACGCCAATGGGTGACAGAGTCATAGAGATGTACAGCACGGAAACAGACCCTTCGGTCCAACCCATCCATGCCAACCAGATATCCTTAACTAATCTAGCCCCATTTGCCAGCACTTGGTCCATCTCCCTCCAAACCCTTCCTGTTCATATACCCATCCTGATGCCTTTTAAATGTTGCAACTGTACCAGCCTCCACCACTCCCTCTGGCAGCTCATTCCATACACGTACCACCCTCTGTGTGAAAAAGTTGTCCCATAGGTCTCTTTTATATCTTTCCCCTCTCACCCTAAACCCATGCCCTCTAGTTCTGGACTCCCCGATAATAGGGAAAAGACCTTGTCTGTCTACCTGAGCCATGCCCCTCATGACCTGGAAGTGAATACTGACAGAGCTCGGAGGGGTTTATAACTGGTGTGCCTTACCAATGTCAATGGGGCTGTGGACCGAAGCCTAGAGAGTTGGGTTAATTAATAACAACATCTCATTTTCATTTATATAGCCCCTTTAGTGCGATGAAGCATTCCAGGGCACTCCGCAAGAGTATTACTGAACAAATTTGACAATCAGCCACATTGGGAGGCATAAGGACAGATGATCAAAAGCTCAGTCATTGAAATAATTTTTAAGGAATATCTTAAAAAGGAGGAAGTTGATGTGGAAAGGTGTCAAGACAAATGTAAGAGTGCAGGATCTGAGCACCGAAGATAATGGTGGAGAGGTTAAAACTGAATAACATCACATTTGGGAGGACCCAGTAATGCAAAAGGATTGTATTAATCAGAATGTTCTGCAGTTCCCGCCAAATACTACATTGCAATTAAAACTTCATAGTCTTCTTATGAGAAAAGAAAAGTGATTTTTTTTTTAACTGCATGTTCGCAACCACTGGATCTCTCAAAACATTTTACAGCCAATGAGGTACTTTTGAAGTGCAGACACTGTTGTGATGGGCAGTGGGGTAACTTGGGCAGCCACTTAGTTCTCAGCAAGCTCTCACAAACAGCAGCAATGTCATAAAGAGCAGCTGATCTGTTTTTGTGACATCGACTCAGGGCTAAATGTTGGCCAAGACACTAAAGATGGCGGCACTGGTAGTGTTAGGGTTCTTGAGCCCTCCCATTCCAGGTCGGTCGCATTCTTCCTTCTCTTTGTTTTTTACCTTCTTTCTTTTTCTTTAACTTCTTGGTGGTAGATGTGGTGTTATCACAGAGGAAGTTGGAGTGGGACTCCTGGCAAAGGTGCAGAGGCAGCGGCTCATAGTTGTACTGGTCCCGGATTGGGACTCCTAGTGATGTCAGTGAGGCAATGGCTGCATGGTAGGCCTGGATCGGGACTCCTAGTGATGTCAGTGAGGCAATGGCTGCATGGTAGGCCTGGATCGGGACTCCTAGTGATGTCAGTGAGGCAATGGCTGCATGGTAGGCCTGGATCGGGACTCCTAGTGATGTCAGTGAGGCAATGGCTGCATGGTAGGCCTGGATCGGGACTCCTAGTGATGTCAGTGAGGCAATGGCTGCATGGTAGGCCTGGATCGGGACTCCTAGTGATTTCAGTGAGGCAATGGCTGCATGGTAGGCCTGGATCGGGACTCCTAGTGATGTCAGTGAGGCAATGGCTGCATGGTAGGCCTGGATCGGGACTCCTAGTGATGTCAGTGAGGAAATGGCTGCATGTTAGGCCTGGATCGGGACTCCTAGTGATGTCAGTGAGGCAATGGCTGCATGGTAGGCCTGGATCGGGACTCCTAGTGATGTCAGTGAGGCAATGGCTGCATGGTAGGCCTGGATCGGGACTCCTAGTGATGTCAGTGAGGAAATGGCTGCATGTTAGGCCTGGATCGGGACTCCTAGTGATGTCAGTGAGGAAATGGCTGCATGGTAGGCCTGGATCGGGACTCCTAGTGATGTCAGTGAGGAAATGGCTGCATGGTAGGCCTGGATCGGGACTCCTAGTAATGTCAGTGTGGTAACGGCAGCAGCAGAAGAGCCAGGGGCCCCTGAGGCATCGGCTGGACCCGAAACGGTGACTCATTGTGGCCCCGGAAACTGGGAAACCTTTACAGAAACCCTGGAGACCTTAAGGAAACCCCGCAGGCCGTGCTTGACAAGAAGGACTGTAAAGTTGAACATTATTTCTTGCTTTTCTGCCTTTATGTTTTTCTGTCAATTGTCATGGAGATGAAGCTTTATTTAAGTAATTCTTTTAATCCGAAATAGCGGCTGATTGTCACGACAAAACACTTTGTTCATTGTATTTCCCCAAATACCATATGACAGTAAAATCATTATTTCAAAACCATTCATTCATGCTTCATGTTCTTTAAATATTCTCTGGGATCATTTACTTCTGCTCAACGATTAGTGTCTCATCTGAAAGATTGTACCTCAGACAGTGCAGCTCTCTATCAAGATGACACTGTAGTGTCAGCATTTGCTTCACAGAGTCTTCATGTTTTACACCACAGAAAGAGACCTTTCAGCCCATCATATCTGTGCCAGTCATCAAGCACCTATCTACTCTCGCCCCAGTTTCCTGCACTTGACCAATCAAGGGCCTTGATTGCTAAGGCACTTCAAGAGATCATTTAAATAGTGGGATAGTTCCTGCCTCAGGTGTCTTGTCAGGTAGTGCTTTCCAACACTAATCTTCCTCTGGCTGAAAAAAAGTCTTCCTTAAATCTCTTCTAAACCCTCCTAAAATAACATTGTGGCCCCTGGTTCCTGATCCCTCTACAAATGGAAATAATATTTACCTCAGGAAGGACATACTGGCACTGGAACGTGTCCAGCGGAGATTCACACAGATGATCCCTGGAATGGTAGGTCTAACATATGAGGAACGGCTGAGGATCCTGGGATTGTATTCTTTGGAGTTTAGAAGATTAAGGGGAGACTTAATAGAGACGTACAAGATAATACATGGCTTGGAAAGGGTGGTCGCTAGGAAATTGTTTCCATTAGGCGAGGAGACTAGGACCCGTGGACACAGCCTTAGAATTAGAGGGGGTCAATTCAGAACAGAAATGCAGAGACATTTCTTCAGCCAGAGAGTGGTGGGCCTGTGGAATTCATTGCCGCAGAGTGCAGTGGAGGCCGGGACGCTAAATGTCTTCAAGGCAGAGATTGATAAATTCTTGTTATCTCGAGGAATTAAGGGCTACGGGGAGAATGCTGGTAAGTGGAGTTGAAATGCCCATCAGCCTTGATTGAATGGTGGAGTGGACTCGATGGGCTGAATGGCCTTACTTCCATTCCTATGTCTTAATATCTCTGTTCTGCCGTACCTCAGATCTTCGTACACCTCAATCAGGTCCCCATCTGGCCTTCTGCCTTCTCTTTATGGCGGAACCGTTCCAGCCAAGACCACATCCTGGTCAATCTGCTCTGTACCCTCTCCAGATCCATCCCAACCTTCATATAATGTGGTGACCAGAACTTGCACTCCACTACTTAAATGTTCCTGCTCGGGCCCCAATGTGGGTCCTGAACATAAAACCTCATGAGACAGACGTGGGATTGCTACCAGTGGGGCGTTTTGACCCAAGTTTTCAGGACACATCAGAATACCCCCACCCAGCTCGCCTTTAAAACATTCCTCTCCAGATCACAATGACCAGAAAGCTCAGCCTGCTTTGCAAATCATTGGTTTCAACTGGCTTTTGGAGCGTTGTCTCCAGGATCTGAGCAGCATGCTTTAGGAAGGAGGCCAAAGCCTTGAAGATGGTGCAACAGAGACTCTCCAGAATGGGAACAGGGCCGGGGAAACCGGAGTTGAAGGAGGGACTGGAGAAGCCAGTTTAGTTCCTGCAGAGTGCAAAGAACCTTCAGCGCAGAGTCTCTCAAAATGTTCCTCTTTCTGCAAGAGAGCAATAAATGAGTCAATTTTGAAATGGGATTGGATGGATACCCAATAAAGACAGATTAACCAGGCCTGTGGGAACCCTTTTGGAGTGAGCTGGCACAGGCAGAGTGGGAATTCTGTTCTGTGCATTTGAGACTGAGGTAGGCAGATTTTAATCAGTACCTTTACCCCATATCGAACACTGTGCTGTCCATGGCCTGGCAGTGTTTGATGGGGATAGTGTGGACAGAGCATTTCTTTTACTTGAAAGGAGTAGAAAGAGAATTACTTTCAGCTGAAAAAGGAGAGTGTGCTTCACCCTATCTAACCACATGCTGTCCTGATGTGGTCACCGTGGAGGGAGCTTTACTTGCAGTTTAAAAGAGTATGAGGAGCCTTACTCTGTATGCGATCCTGTCCTGGGTAGGTTTGATATGGACAGTGTGGAGGGAGCTTTCTGCTGTAGCTCTCTCTGGGCAGTAACATTCTGGGAGTGTTTGATGGAAACAGTGTCGAGGGAGATTTACTTGCAAACTAAAAGGTGGGGGGGTATTGAGGGTCATGGGACAAAGCAGCAACAATCTCATTGAATGGCGGAGCAGACTCGATGGGCTGAACGGTCTCATTCGTCTCCTGCATCTTTTGCTGTTATTATGTTCTCTGTGCAGGGTGATCTGACCCAGGGCAGACTGAGCACTGATTCTGCTGAACATCATCGAGCACTCAGAATAACACGTATAGCAGAGCCTTGACAGAGCGAGCCACAGCTGTATCACAGCAGCAGAACACCACGATATATTTAACATTGTCTCACGTGATAGTTCTCCTGAACTGCAGCATCTTCCCACCGTTCAGAGATCTCATTGTTTGTGTGTGACAAAACCTAGTAAATCAGGTTATATGGGGATTGCCAACTCCATCAAGTGGCAGATTGTAGTGAGCAATTGATGTTATTTTTGTCCACTTGGACCGTGCTATCTTTATTTCAGTCAAATATTTGGTATGGTTTTACTGTTGTGTTGCAGTCTCGTCTTCAGAATCCTCTCCTGGCAATTTATTCATCGGTGATAATTCCCTGCAGCCCCTAAACTGTTAAACTTTAATGTTGATTGGGTTTTGTTTTCTGTCACAACAGCCTGGGTTAGTTGGCTGGGATTGTTTTTATAAAACTAGTGCTAACTTGATTCGATGCTGACACTCCACTTTGGAGAGCTTATCTCTGCCTTGATAGTGCCTCCCATCACTCGCCAAGTGCCCATTAAGGTGGAAAGATGAATTACATCCGTTCAATTTACTTTTGATCTGAAGCGTTCAATTTACAGCTGGTGTGAGCTTAAAACCTGCCACCACGCAAAAGTAGACTGGCGCACGCTTCGAGTCACAGGGACATACAGCACAGAAACTTACCCTTCGGCCCAACTGGTCCGTGTCAAACAGGTTTCCATACTGAATTTGTCCCATTTGACCCGTATCCCTCCAAATCCTGCCTGGTAATATCCCCATCCTGATGCCTTTTAAATGTTATAACTGTACCAGCCTCCACCACTTCCTCTGGCAGCTCATTCTATACACGCACCACCCTCTGCGTGAAAAAGTTGCCCCTCAGGAACCTTTGAAATCTCCCCCCCCCACCCTAAAGCTATGACTTCTAGTTCTGGATGCCCCCACCTCAGCGAAAAGACCTTGACTGTTCATCCTATCTCATGGTTTTATAAACCTCTATAAGGTCACCCCTCAGCCTCCGCTGGTCCAGGGATAAATGTCCTATTCAGTCTCTCCCTATAGCTCAAACCCTCCAGTCCCAGCAATACACTTGTAAAGTTTTTCCACACCCCTTTCTAGTCTAACAACATCCCATCTTTTCTCCTTGGCAGGGCCTCAGGTTTCACAGAGTGAAAGCAGGCCCATCGAGTTCACACTGAACCTCCCACCCCCCCCCCCCCCCAATCCCTGTAACCCCTGCACTTCTGTTGGCCAGTTCCCCTAGCCTGCAACATCTTTGGACTGTGGGAAGAAACCCACGCAGACACGGGGAGAATGTGCAAACTCAACACAGACAGTGGCCCAAGGTGGGAATCGAACCCAGGTCCCTGGAGCTGTGAGGCAGCATTGCTAATCACTGAGCCACTGTGCTGCCCCCAGGAATAAAGATGAATTGTTTTCACGCTGGAGTTGGGGGTGGGATGGGGATCTGGTGGATCTGTGGTGACAGACTAATCCAGGACTAGAGCCTCGGACACTGCCAGGAATGGGTATAAGATGGGTGGGTGGGGAAGGGACTCCTTGGATTCTATACGCTCAATGAGTGGAATCCTCTCGATTCTATATGTTCAGTGGGTGGGATCCTCTGGATTCTATATGCTCAATGGGTGGAACCCTCTCGATTCTATATGCACAACAGGTGGACCCTCTGTATTCTATATGCTCAACAGGTAGAATCCTTTGGTTTCTATGTGTTCAATGAGCAGGACCCTCTGGGTTCTATATGTTCAGTGGGTGGGATCCTCTGGATTCTTTCCATTCAGTGGGTGGGACCCTCCAGATTATTTCTGTTCAATGGATGGGATCCTCTGAATTCCATATGGTCAGTAGGTGGGACCGTCTGGATTCCATATGCTCAGTGGGTGGGATCCTCTGGATTCTATATGCTCAGTGGGTGGGACCCACTGGATTCTTTCTGTTCAGTGGATGGGATCCTTTGGATTCCATATGGACAGTGGGTGGGACTGTCTGGATTCTATATGCTCAGTGGGTGAGACCCTCTGGATTCTATATGCTCAGTGGCAGGGCACTCTGGATCTTATGTGCTCAGTAGATGGGACTCTTTGGATTCTATATGCTCAGTGGATGTGACTCTGGATTCTATATGCTCAATGGGTGGTAACTTCTGGATTCCAAATGCTCAGTAGGTGAGACTCTCTGGATTCTATATGCTCAGTAGGTAGGACTCTCTGGATTCTATATGCTCAGTGGGTGGGACACTCTGGATCTTATGTGCTCAGTAGGTGGGACTCTTTGGATTCTATATGCTCAGTGGACGGGACTCTGGATTCTATATGCTCAGTGGGTGGGACTGTCTGGATTCTATATACTCAGTGGCAGGGCACTCTGGATCTTATGTGCTCAGTAGATGGGACTCTTTGGATTCTATATGCTCAATGGGTGGGACTGTCTGGATTCTATATACTCAGTTAGCAGGGCACTCTGGATTCTATATGCTCAGTTAGCAGGGCACTCTGGATTCTATATGCTCAGTTGGCAGGGCACTCTGGATTCTATACGCTCAGTTAGCAGGGCACTCTGGATTCTATGTGCTCAGTAGGTGGAACCCTTTGGATTCTATATGTTCAACAGGCTACTTGCCCTTGGCTTCCACATGGTCCACTCAGTGACACTCCCAGGCCGCACCATTGCCTCTTTTCCCAATGTATGGGAGGGAATGCTTCCTTTGTTTAGGGAGACTTTCCGAGTGTCTATGTAGTATTCCCTCCTTGTGATTGCTAACTATTGTGGAGCAGAGTGTGTGTTTGGTGAGGCTTGTGTCAGGCAAGTGGTCAATTGCAACCACACATTGCAGTTGGTCATGTGTGTGGGCAGTGCCCGGATACTGGGGATACTGGTCCTGGGAGAGGGCACTCACATTGATACACCTATCCTGCCTGTTGGCCGTGTGTGAGCAGTGCCTGGGTACTGGGGATTCTCCCATTGCCAGGATTGTGGGAAGGCAGCATCTGCGGGTATCTTTGAGGTACCTGCCGGATATGGTCGATGGTTCTGACGGTGTACCCGAGAACGGGGACCGCAGCTCCACACCTTGAAGGGGAGTGACCCCGTGACTGATTGCTTGATCAGGTGTAGAGGGCTTTTCCCTTTCAAACACTCATCTTCCAGCCTGTGAAAGGATTAGCTTCCCTACAACCAGTCACTTCCCACAATGAACGACTCTCCCTGAGCAGGGTTAATCAGGAAGAACCACTTCAATCTGAAATGCTTTCAAGCCCAATGCTTCAAAAAGTGGGTTTTGTGCTGTCGTTCCCATAACTCAGCTTGATGGGTATTTGAATGAGGCAAAGTCTGTTTCGCAATCAACATAATGTGCACATCTAAATGAGGCCCAATTAGAATAATTCATTAACGAGCTTTCACTTTGATGAACAAGGATTGGATGCTCACAGCCTTGAAAGGTTGTCTTTGAAGCTCAAAGAGGAAGTGTTGTGAATCCTTTAAAAAAAACGTTATTATTCACCCGTGTTGTCCTTGAAGATTTTCTCCCTCCCCTGCCCCCCCGGATCACCTGCTTTTCGGATAAATAGTTTTGAGCGATCTTCTTCGAAACAATTGCCAAGCCCTCTTTCCATTTCACCGCTAAGATTTATAACGCCATTCTGAGAGCCTGGTATTTGATACACCAACCCCACCCCTTGCACTTTTGCAGTGGAATTTTTAAATGTTAAACACAGTGTTTTCATGTCCCATGCACTGCTGTACCTGATGTTGGCTCCAGTTCAGCTTGTAGTATTGCCATCACTGAACCAGCCAGATACTGGTCAATGGCACCCACTTTATTGGTCAGAGTATTGAGTACAGGAGTTGGGAGGTCATGTTGCGGCTGTACAGGACATTGGTTAGGCCACTGTTGGAATATTGCGTGCGATTCTGGTCTCCTTCCTATCGGAAAGATGTTGTGAAACTTGAAAGGGTTCAGAAAAGATCTACAAGGATGTTGCCAGGGTTGGAGGATCCGAGGTACAGGGAGAGGCTGAACAGGCTGGGGCTGTTTTCCCTGGAGCGTCGGAGGCTGAGGGGTGACCTTATAGAGGTTTATAAAATCATGAGGGGCAAGGATAGGATAAATAGACAAAGTCTTTTCCCTGGGGTCGGGGAGTCCAGAACTAGAGGGCATAGGTTTAGGGTGAGAGGGGAAAGATATAAAAGAGACCTAAGGGGCAACTTTTTCACGCAGAGGGTGGTGAGTGTATGGAATGAGCTGCAAGAGGAAGTGGTGGAGGCTGGTACAATTGCAACATTTAAAAGGCATCTGGATGGGTATATGAATAGGAAGGGTTTGGAGGGGTATGAGCCAGTGTGGAGGAACAGAGGGATCTTGGAGTCCATGTCCATAGTTGCCACCCAGGTTGATCGGGTTGTTAAGAAGGCAAATGGTGTGTTAGTTTTCATTAGCAGGGAATTGAGTTTAACAGCTGTGAGGTGATGCTGCAGCTCTACAGAGCCCTGGTTAGACCACACTTGGAATATTGTGTTCAGTTCTGGTTGCCTCATTATAGGAAGTATGTGGAAGCTTTAGAGAGGGTGCAGGGGAGATTTACCAGGATGCTGCCTGGACTGGAGGGCACGTCTTGTGAAGAAAGGTTGAGGGAGCCCGGGTTTTTCTCATTGCAGTGAGGAAGGATGAGAGGTGACTTGACAGAGGTGAACAAGATGATGAGAGGTGTAGATGGAGGGGATAGCCAGAGAATGTTTCCCATGTTGGAAATGGCTATCATGAGGAGGCATAATTTTAAGGTGATTGGAGGAAGGTATAGGGGAGATGTCAGAGGTGGGTTCTTTACACAGAGGGTGGTAGATGTGTGGAACGCACTGCCAGTGGTGGTAGTAAAGTCAGAGACTTTAGGGACATTTAAGCGACTCTCAGATAGGTACATGGATGATAGTACAATGATGGGTATGTAGGTTAGTCTGATCTTAGAGTAGGATAAAAGGCTGGCACAACATCAAGGGCAGAAGGGCCTGTACTGTGCTGTACTGTTCTATATTCTATATTCTATGTTGTATGAATGATCTCACTGCCCCATCTTATCCATATCCAAGACAACTGCATCCACCACTCATGCAATACAGATATTTGCTTCCTTCCTAATTTGGCATTCTTGCAAACTATCCAGACGACTACGAGATGACAAAATATGTCTTTTCTTTCAGTAGTGTTCTGTACCACCACCAGCTACATCTATATTGTTTGCAGCTTGTCATGAGTGCCATCTTGCGGTGAATGCAAAGTGGCACCTACCCTCACAGTATGGCGGCACTGCACCCAGGTTGTGCTCTGGATGCCATGGGTACCAACCTGTTCTGCCACTTCCATGTATCCACCTCGACCGAACAGAAGGGCATCTTTCTACCACCCAGGAAAGCCCTCTTCCCCCACCCCAGGTTTACCCTGATGGCCTGGAGAGAAGTTGTAGCTGGGCCCTGGGGTCACCTTTCTGCTGTACACCATGCAGTTGGTTTTTCACCTCTGGAAGGACATGTGGATTTGCCGGAAATGGACGTCCTTTAAATATAGTGGCCAGATCTGGGACACTATGGTTGGATTCATACCTGACACTTGGGAAGATGGTTGTGGTGATTGGAGGTCAGACATCTCAGCATTATCCTATCCCAATATTAGTTTTTATTAATCAACATGTTCAGAAATGTTATGGCATCCTTCTGGAACAAGTTAGACTTAAAACCAGGTCTTCTGGTTATGAGGAAGGGTCACTACCACTGCACCACACAAGGCCCATAGACTACTGCACCTCATGTTCCTAGCCATCTCCTGTCCAAATACGAGCCAAGACTGAGTTGGTTTAGCTTCCAAGTGTCCTAGGCCCAACCAACTTCAGCCGCTTCATCAATAACCTTCCCTCTATCATAGAGCCTGAAGTGGGGATGTTCGCCGATGATTGCACAGTGTTCAGCACCATTCACAACTCCTCAGGTACTGAAGCAATCCATGCTCAAATACAACAAGATTTGGATAATATCCAGGCTTGGGCTGATAAACGGCGAGTAACATTCACACCACACAAGTGCCAGGATGTGACCATCGCCAATAAGTGATCACCTTTGGTGTTAGCATCACCAAATCCCCCACCATCATCATCGCTGTGGTTATAGTTGACTCACATTTGAACTGGACTAGCCATAAAAATACAGTGGCTATAAGAGTAGGTCAGAATACTGCGCCAAGTAGCTCAGCTCCTGACTCCCCAAAGCACGTCTGTCATCTACAAGGCACAAGTCAGGAGGGTGATGGAATACTGCCCACTTGCCTGGATGGGCGCAGCTCCAACAACACTCAAGAAGCTCGACACCACCCAGGACAAAGCAGCCCATTTGATTGGCACCACATCCACAAACATCCACTCCCTGCTGGGTTGTAACAGTATGGATCATCTACAAGATACGCTGTAGAAATTCATCATGGTTCCTCAGGCAGCACCTTCCAAACCCATGACCACTACCATCTAGAAGGACAAGTGCAGCAGCTACATGGGAACGCCACCCCCCTGTAAGGTTCCCTCCAAGTCACTTGGCATTCCAACTTGGAAATATATCTGTGTTCTTCAGTGTTGTTGATCAACATCCTGGCATTCTCGTTCTGAGGTCATTGTGGCTCCATCTCTATTAAGGTTCTAAGGAATCGGAATGGGAAATGTGTTCATTTGCGGCTGCTCTGCCATTTAAGAAGATAATGTCTGGCCTAAATGTGGCCTTGACTCTACATTTCTGCTTAGCCCCTATAACCCTTGACTCTTTCAAACGTCAGTCAAAAAATCTATCTGACGCAGCCTTGAATATATCCAATGACCCAGCCCCCACTGCTCACTCAGGGACAGAATTCCAACAATCTCCTGTGTGAAGCAATCTGTCCTCATGTCCATCTTCAATCTTCAACTATTTTGAAACAGTCTCCCACCACCACCCCCCCGCCTCCTCCCCCCGCGTCTGGTTTCTCCCACACAGGAAACATTCTCTCAGTGCCCTCAGGTTCCTCAGCATCTGACATGTTGCAAACAAATCTCCTTGCATGCTTCTGGATTTCAGAGAATGTAGGCCCAAGCCACTCGACGTTTCCTTCATGTCGAGAACCGTCTGAGTGAATCTCTCGAAATGCAACTCTATCTTTTTCTCATGTAAGGAGACCAAAACTATACTCCAGATGTGGTCCTGTATACAAACAGTAAAACATCCTGACATCAATGAACCAGTACCCTCGCAATAAATGGCATCGGTCCAATCACCTTCCTAATTACTTGCTGTGGCTGCGTACTAACTGCTCGGTGACTCATTTACCCCTTCACTTGGCTTTTATTCGACTGTGCACTACACTCAAAGTTTTCCTTCCCACCAACCCTCCTCCCCACCCCATCAATTGGTTCTTAAAGTTGAATCTGTTCCTAAACAATGGCAGACTAGCTTTAAGGAATATGTAAGGCATGGTCGAGTCTACTTAATTCCCATGAGCCACTTCACTCGGGGTGGGGGTGGGGGGTACACTGGGTTCTGAGGTCAGTCTAGCTTCACTGAGCGTGACACGTAGTTTTACTGCACTGATGTAATACCGGTCATAGGGAATGCATTGGTAGTGATTCACTAACGTGGGAAGTCAGATGTACTTGGTAAAAATTTCTTCTCTAACTCTTGCAAGGTCCAATTTTAGCTCCATTACTATCTCTCCCTATCAGATTTAAGATGAGTTAAGTCTGCTCAGGTCCGTTCTAATTTCTGGTCGCCTGGTCATTCATGAGGACCAGTTACATAGAGTCAGAGAGATGTACAAGACAGAAACAGGTTCTTTGGTCCAAGCCGTCCATGCCAACCAGATGCCCTCTATAAATCAAGTCCCATTTGCCAGCACCTGGCTCATATCCCTCTAAACCCTTCCCATTCATATATCTATCCAGATATCTTTTGAATGTTGTAATTGTACCAGCCTCCACCACTTCCTTTGGCAGCTCATTCCATTCATGCACCGTGTGGGTGGCACGGTGGCACAGTGGTTAGCACTGCTACCTCACAGCGCCAGAGACCTGGGTTCAATTCCCACCTCAGGCGACTGACTGTGTGGAGTTTGCACGTTCTCCCTGTGTCTGTGTGGGTTTCCTCCCACAGTCCAAAGATGTGCGGGTCAGGTGAATTGGCACTAAATTGCCCATAGTGTTAGGTAAGGGGTAAATGTATGGGTGGGTTGTGCTTCCGAGGGTCGGTGTGGACTTGTTGGGCCGAAGGGCCTGTTTCCACACTGTAAGTAATCTAATCTAAAACCACCCTCTTCATAGGTTCCTTTTAAATTGTTCCTCTCTCACCTTAAACCTGTGTCCTCTAGTTTTGATCTCCCCTGAGGAAAAACAACCTTGGCTATTTATCCTATCCACGCCCCTTGTGATTTTATAAACCTCTATAAGGTTACCCCTCAGCCTCCGACATTCCGGGGAAAACAGCCCCAGCCTGTTCAACCTCTCCCTGTAGCTCAGATCCTCCAACCCTGGCAACATCCTTGTAAGTTTTTTCTGAACCCTTTCAAGTTTCACAACATCTTTCCGATAGCAGGGAGACAGGAATTGAATGCAGAATTCCAAATGTGGCCTCACCAATGTCCTGTTCAGCCATAACATAGCCTGAGGTTCTGAGGAAGAGTCATTTGACCCGAAACGTTAACTCTGATTTCTCTCCACGGATGCTGCCAGACCAGCTGAGCTTTTCCAGCATTCTCTATTTTGATATACTCAATGCACTGACTGATAAAGGAAGGGTGCCAAACGGTCTGTCTACACGCATAGCTTTTGAATTGTCTCCTCTTGAGTGAAGGAGACTCAGGAACTGAGGGGTAGAGTCAATGTAAGGATTGGATAGTCTTGGGAGAGAGGGGCTTTTGTGGCAGTGTTCCTATCTCTGAGATAGGAGGGCTGGGTTCAAGTCCCACCTACTCCATGAGTGCGCAGTATGATCTCTGAATGGATTGATGAGGAAAGTATACAGACGAGGTAGAGAGGAAGCAGTCTGCCTGGTGCAGGTGGATAGGGATTCCAAAGCAAGGGGGGAGGGGGATGACAGGAACATTTGTTCAGAAGGTGATATCAGAAAACACTCTTTCCCCTCAAATCTGGGACCCTTACCAACCCCCACAAGATGTTGTTGAGGTCCACGATGAAATGAATATTCTCAAAACTGGAATGATACTAAACCCCAAAGTGTTAAGGATTCTGGAGATGGGGTAAAATGAAGTAAAGCTTATGATGGCTGGGTAAGACTGAAGGACATGAATAGCTCACCCCAAGTTCACAAATAAAATCGTTTCACCCCTGCAGCCAGGTTAACTCAATGGGTGATGAAAAAAAAACTGGGTAACCTGTAGTTGACCGATCGAGTCATTTATCCTTAACAGTCCACTGACTGAGCAATTGGAAACGTTAATTACTTAAAGTGCAATAAAACATTTTTTTCCCTCAATGTAACTCACTGGCCTTCAGAAATAGGCCACAGTAAATCTATTCACTTTTGGCACTGCCTGCAGCTATCCTTAAAGCTCCGCATCCGATGTCAGCACTGTCTTATGAGGGCACGTTCGCAGAACGTGGAGCCGAGTGGCGGTCCAATGCTACGTGAAAGCGCAGGCCGCACGGAATCTCCAGCCAACTGCGCAGCCAGCTGCCATCCTGAGAGGCTCTCATTCCTGGATGCAAGCTTTCAGGAGAAATCTCAGCAATAAAGATTGTGGGTGGCATGGTGGCACAGTGGTTAGCACTGCTGCCTCACAGCGCCTGAGACCCGGGTTCAATTCCCAACTCAGGCGACTGACCATGTGGAGTTTGCACATTCTCCCTGTGTCTGCGTGGGTTTGCTCCGGTTTTCTCCCACAGTCCAAAGATGTGCGGGTCAGGTGAATTGGCCATGCTAAATTGCCCGTAGTGTTAGGTAAGGGGTAAATGTAGGGGTATGGGTGGGTTGCGCTTCGGCAGGTCGGTGTGGACTTGTTGGGCCGAAGGGCCTGTTTCCACACTGTAAGTAATCTAAAGCCAGAACGAAACAAGCTTTGCGGAGGGTGTTGGCGGAGTTCAGCAGAGTACTATCAAGAGGAAACAATGTCAAAATGAGGAATTTATTCCCCCCTCTGCGCACCATTCACTAGTTTTTGTACAAAATAGATTGTGAGCAAGGCCACTAGGTTACAGAGACTGAGTAAGTCAAATTCCATTTTTATTACATGGGATTTTTTTTTTAAACCAATGCCCTGGATTTTGTGTTCCAGTGGCTCATTTCGTATTCTTTCTGAGAATGTTTAGCCAACATTTAGCCTTGGTTATAATATGCGTAGGAGCTGTTTGGCCGTGGGATCAGCAGTCCGGGGTACAAGGCAAATTCCCATTGTTTTCTCTCTAACAGGGGAGTCCCAGGAGCTTTACCGACAATCGCACTTTCCTCGACTCCACTTCTCCCCTCCCTGTTTCTCTGTGAGCTAATGGCTCTGCTTTCACCGGGAGGGGGAGGGGAGGGAGGGTGCGAAATGGGGCATGGAAGAGGGGGCATGGAAAGGGGAGAGGGCGAAGAGGAGAGATTGAGGAGCAGAATGAACAGGGAGGTGTGTGGGGGGAGGGGGGAGGGTGGGGGCTTAATGTGGAGGTGGAGAACACAGGACAAGTTAGGGCCATGAGCATGAGCGGCTGAGGTTTGAGCAGAAGGAGGCCATTCAGCCCATCAAGTAGGCTGCACAATATAATAATTTTTCTCAATCCTGTTCTCCTGCCTTCTCCTCATGACCTTTGATCCCCTTATTTATCAAGAACCTATCCATCTCCATCCTAAATACACTCAATGACTTGACCTCCACAGCCCTCTGTGGCAATGAGTTCCACAGAGTCACCAACCTCTGGCTGAAGAAATCCCTCCTCATCTCAATTCTAAAGGGACGTCCCTTCACCTTGAGGCTGTGTCTCTCCTCCTAGTGGAAGCATCTCCTCCACCTCCACTCCATCCAGGCCTCACAGTATTCTATACGTTTCAATCAGATGCCCTCATCCTTCTAAACTCCATCGATTATAGACATCGCTCCTCGTATGACAAGCCCTTCATCCCTGGGACCGTTCTTGTGAACCTTCTCTGAAGAGCTAACCTTCAACTCCACTTTCCCGCCTTTCCTCTGTCATCCTTGATTCTCTTACTGATTACAAATCTGTCCGTCTCAGCCTTGAATCTAGGTACTGACCCAGCCTCGATGGCCCTTCCTGGTAAAGAATAGTACAGGCTCACTGCTGTCTGAGAGGAGCAACTCCTCCTCATCTCTGTCTTAAATGTGTGACCTCCCCCCCATTCTGAGATGATGCCCGCTGGGCCTAGACTCCCCCACATTGAGAAACAATCTCTCCACATCTATTGCGTCTATGATTTTGCATGTTTCAATAAGGTTGTCTCTCATTCTCGAAACACCAATGAGTACAGGCCCAATCTGTTCAGCCACTCCTCACCAGGAAATCCCTCCGGACCTGGAATCAAACTGGTGGACCTTCTCTGGACTGACTCTGATGCCATATCTCTGTCCTGTAGATAGGGGGCTCAAAACCGTTCACAGTATTCCAGCTGTGATCTGCAGAGGCAGGTACAATTTTAACATTTAACAGGCACCTGAAGCAGAAGGGTTTAGAGGGAATGGGCCAAATGCTGACAAACGGGACTAGGTTAATTTCAGATATCTGGTCGGTGTGGGTGAGTTGGGTGCATCTCCATGACTCTATGACAGGTACTTTGTATAGTTTTAGCAGGACTTCCCTACGTTTAAACTGCATCCCCTTTGAAGTACAGGCCTGTACTTTATTTGCCTTCATGGGTATTTGTAAGGCGGGCATTTGGAAATCAGGGACCATGGTATTCCCTTTTTACCAGAAGTCACACTATACCCAGGTACGTCAAGCTGGTGATTTTAAATAACCCCTTTGGACTGGTGTCATGTGACTTCTCAGTTTTGTCCACCCCACCCCAACACTGGCACCTCCCCATCATCCCTTTTTAGCAGTATTGGACACCGGAAAGTTTATTTATGATCAAAAGCTGTCTCAATATCAAATATAATTAGTGAATTACTGTAAACCAATCTGGTCTCAATAAAGGGTGGTTAATGCTGATGGGGTTAGGTGGGGAAGGATGGGACAATCTCTCCTGTGGAGCTTAAAGTTCCAGTTGGGTAGAAGGACTTTTTCTGTGAACACTACATCATCAGGTAACATTTGTCACCAGTTTCTGTTTGAAAACAGAGTGAGGTTTTCATGGGATTGGTCTGTAGCCTGCTTCATCGAGTCATAGAGATGTACAGCATGGAAACGGACCCTTCGGTCCAACCCGTCCATGCCGACAAGATATCCCAACCCAATCTAGTCCCACCTGCCAGCACCCGGCCCATATCCCTCCAAACCCTGAATGTGCAATAAATGCTGTGGCTTCCATTTGTTGAACCTTTTTCTCATAATACAAAGTCGCAACGCACTTCACAGTAGTCTGAACAAATACGACACCGAACTGAGGAGATGGAAAGGCAGGTAACCGAAGTTCCAATTCCGCAGGAAGGTTTTAAAGATGGTTTTAGGGGAAGATGCATGTGAGAGCTAATGACGCGGAGGGTTTAGGGAGGGTAAGCCAAAGTCTTAGGAAGGCATGTTACACGATTCCTACAATCCAGGATGATGTTAGGAATATAGCCTGGCCAGCAGTGACTCCCAAAACAGCAAAGATCCTTCACAGATTCCAAGCTGGTCGCAGAGATAGCAACCGAGGCATGCGATGTTTCCTTCTGGAGAGGATGTATTGATTGTTCAGACTTACAGCTCTCAACCGTCGCTGATGCCAGTATATTTACATGTACTCAAGGAAAGTTAATCCCCATCAGGGCGGCACGGTGGCTCAGTGGTTAGCACTGCTGCCTCACAGCGCCAGAGACCTGGGCTCAATTCCTGCCTCAGGCAACTGACTGTGTAGAGTCTGCACATTCTCCCTGTGTCTGCGTTGGTTTCCTCCGGGTGCTCCGGTTTCCTCTAAATGTGCAGGTTAGGTGAATTGGCCATATTAAATTGCCTTTAGTGTTAGGCGAAGGGGTAAATGTAGGGGGAATGGGTCTGGGTGGGTTGCTCTTTGGAGGGTTGGTGTGGACTTGTTGGGCCGAAGGGCTTGTTTCCACATTGTACATAATCTAATCTAATCAGGTCTTAGCCCACAATGATGTCATTAACAAACCTGACAAATATGTGATTTATATGCTAAGGATGTAAAAAGGACTGGAATGAAAGGAATGGGGTCCCTTCTAAAATCTCCGTGTGCTCCTGGAGACTGGCATTTGAGGTTTTGAGGAAGCTGTTGAAAGACCTTTTGCCCTTTGGATTGTACCTAGACCAAAGGGTCTGGCTCCCTGCTGCACTAATCAACAGTGGATTCTCCATGTCTGGAAAAATCTGGGGACAGTCAGGTTGACTCCTATCACATTGAGGAGTGTGGCGAACCCATAAAGCTCAGAAAGGTTCGAAAGAGAGAGAGAGAGAGAAAGATGCACAATGATGGAGATATTTGAAAACAATAATTTTAAAATTGAGACTTTTCTTGCCTGGCACTGAGCCAGCGAGGATTGGAATGTGGGTGAGTGGTGTGAGTTTGATCACATGCAGTTGTGTGTTGGATATCTTCACCTTCTGACAGGGTTCGAGGGAGAAAGTCAGCCAGGAGTGTACTGAATTGCTCAACACTTAGATAAAAATCACACAACACCAGGTTATAGTCCAACAGGTTTAATTGGAAGCACACTAGCTTTCGGAGCGACGCTCCTTCATCAGGTGATTGTGGAGGGCTCGATTGTAACACAGAATTTAGAGCAAAAATTTGCAGTGTGATGTAACTGAAGATATACATTGAAAAATTGATTAACTGTTAAGCCTTTCATCTGTTCGAATACAGTGATAGTTTCACTTCTTTCACCTGATGAAGGAGCGTCACTCCAAAAGCTAGTGCTTCCAATTAAACCTGTTGGACTATAACCTGGTGTTGTGTGATTTTTAACTTTGTACACCCCAGTCCAAAACCGACATCTCCAAATCATCACCATTTAGAGGTGGCATTCCTAAACCGAACTACAAATAAGACTGCAAAAGTCACGAGTACTAACTCAAGCAGAACTTGAAATTCAAGCAATCTTTCTCTTTTTTCTGGCAAAATTGTCAACAGCATCCTTCAGGCATTGAGAGGAATCTCGATCAAGGGCAGTCGAGTAGGAAGCTGAACCTGGGTCTGTTAATCTGTTTGGATAAAGATTTGTCGAATTCCCTGACCAAGGAAACCAAGGGCAGAAGGTAAACTTGGAACTCAGCCTAACTCTCTCTCAAACAGTCCGGATTCTGACTCAGGTTTCAATAGCCTGGATCCAAGCTAACATTCAACAGAAGGGGATCCATTCAGATTGAACTGGTCTGAGAACGCCGAACAAGACAAAATTGTTCCTTCCTCTCCGAATCTCATATCGCTACTGTCATCTAACTAACCCAAGGGTTACCGCTGAACAACAGGGCCTGTCTCCAAGAACATCTGTATGTCGGCAGGAGCAATCCCTGCAGGTTATTATCCTGTAGCCACAATGCCATTATTATAAATAGGACCGAACCTTGTCTCAGGTCAGTGCTTGTCTAATAATGGTCACTTGTAGCTGATTCCCTTGAGAGGCCGTTGTAGACATGTGAAAGTGTACGAAAAGGAAAGGAGGACAAGACACATTATTCCTTGCACACAGACAGAATAATTATTACCAGATGTGGGTTAGAGCTGGTGCAAAACTTTATTTCCTGGGATAGATCTTCTCAATCACTGCACGTGTCAGCTAGACTGCATTGGCCTATCAATATCAGCCCCTAACCAGTCCAACTTGTAGCTTCATCAGGAAACCTCAAGCTGCAGTTAATAAACCCTAGTCCTGGACACCGTGTATGGTGAAAGTGTATGGTCAAAGAACGATCTTTACTTTCCAAAGCAGCATGTGTTACTAGCAACTGGTGGCTCACAAATGAAAATTAGTTGTACTTTGAATTCCTGTGAGTGGTGACCGCAATGAGCAGAGTTGCTCGTGCCCTGAAGTGCGATTCTGGGAGCGCAAGAGTATTGAACACGATGTGTTCTCACATCTATTTGAACTTTTCGTTTAAAGTGGATGAGTTATTGTACCCTGCAAGGGCAGTCATGGGAAAAGATCCTGAATTTTGGCTCTGACTGTTGCTGTGCTAATGGAAATCCGCCGCTAATTGTACAGACTCTGCAAATAGTTTAGGATGCAGTTTAAAAAGTATTATATAAAAGGCACACACTATAGCAGCAGCCATGGTGGGATATCAACAGTTCGCGAAAAAAAAACAATTTATCTTCATCTTTCGGAACAGAGGTGACAGGAAATAGGAGCAGGAGTAGGTCATTTTGACCCTCCAGCCATTCAACCAGATCATAGCTGACCTTCTATCCTCGCAGTGTTTTCCAGTGCCATTGCTTAATGACTTTAATGTTCAGAAATCTGTCTTGAGCACACTCAGTAGAGGAATCATTATCTTAATAATAGCAAGGATAATGATACCATTACCCAGAGGGCTCTCTGGAATACCTCTTCCCATCTTCTGCTATCCCCCAGCACACTGCACGTGACAAACACTGCTATAACTGTCCAGGAGACTGAGCATCTGAATTTGTTGGTCCCAAATCATTTGCAATGTCTATCAGCTGTATGGGGGGGGGTGGGGGGCTCTTGTCCCTTGAAGGGTCTTGTGGTGAGGAGTGAAGGCAGAAGGAATTCCTCTCCTGTAGCTGTGGGAATCAGTTCCAGGCTTGATGTTGTTGATGGACTGTCATCAGAAAATCTCCAAACCAGAAGATCCATGCTGCGGACAAAGACAGGATCCAAACTGCCTTGTATCGCAGTTTATTTTTATTCAGTTGTGGAATGTGAGCCGCACTGACTGGTCCCTAGTTGCCCTAGAGAAGGAGTTCCTGAACCATTGCAGTCCATGTGCTGTAGGTAGACCCACGATGCCCTGAGAGAGGGAATTCCAGGATCTTGACTCAGCAATAGTGAAGGAACAGTGATATATTTCCAAGTTAAAATGGTAAGTAGCTTGGAGGGGAACCTGCAGGGGGTGGTGTTCCCATGTAACTGCTGCCCTTGTCCTTCTCGATGGAGATGGTCGTAGGCTTGGAAGGTGCAATCGAAGGATCTTTGGTGAATTTCTGCAGTGCATCTTGTAGTTGGCACACACTGCTGCTACTGAGCATCGCAGGTAGATGTGGTGCCAGTCAAGGGGTTGCTTTGTCCTGGATGGGGTCAAGCTTCTTGAGTGTTGTTGGAGCTGCACCCATCCAGGCAAGTGGGGAGTATTCCATCACCCTCCTGACTTGTGCCTTGGAGATTGTGGGCAGGCTTTGAGGAGGCAGGAGGTGAGTTACTTCCTGCAGTATTTCTAATGTCTTTTAGCCAACTGAGTCCAGTTGAGTTTCTGGTCAATGATAACCCCAGGACATTGATAGTGGGGGATTCAGTGATGGTAACACCATTGGATATTAAGGGGTGGCGACTAGATTGTCTCTTGTTGGAGATGGTCATGACCTGGCATGAATGTTATTTGTCACTTGTCAGCCCACGCCTGGATATTGTGCAGACCTTGTTGCTCTTGAACCTAGTCTGCCTCAGTGTCTGTGGAGTTGTGAATGGTGCTGAACACAGTACAGGCAGTGGGGAGATAAATGGTATTAACACTGTCCAAAGGCCCAGGCTGGGTTTGAATCTCGCCATGAAAGTTAGTGGAATTTGAATTCAGTTTGTTTTAAAAACTGGAATTAAAAATCTAATGGTGACCATGAACTGATCATTGGGAAAAATGTATCTGGTTCACTCACATCGTTCAGGGAAGGAAACTGCCATCTTTACCTGGTCTGGCCACAGTGTGACTCCAGGCACACAGCCACGTTTTTACTGTTAACGGCATTCTGGGCAATTAGGGCTAAGCAATAAATGCAGGCCCAGCCAGTGAGACCCTCATCTTCTGAATGACTAAAAGAAAATCATCAGCAAACATCCCCACCTCTGACCTCACGATGGAGGGAAGGTCATTGATGAAGCAGCTGAAGATGGTTGGGCCTAGGACACTCCCCTGAGGAACTCCTGCGGAGATGTCCTGGAGCTGAGATGACTGATCTCCCGCAATACAACCATCTTTCTATATGTCAAGTATGACTCCAACCATTGGGAGAGTTTTTCCCCGATACCCATCGATTCCAGTTTTGCCTGGGCTCCTTGATGCCACACTCGGTAGAATACAAGGGCTGTCACTCTCACCCCTCCCCTGGAATTCAGCTCTTTTGTCCATGTTTGACCCAAGGCTGTAATGAGGTCAGGAGCTGAGTGGCAGAACCCAAACTGGGTATCACTGTGAGTTATTACTGAGCAGGTGCTGCTTGGTAGCACAGTTGGTGACACTTTCCACCACTTTACTGGTGGTCACCAGTAGACCGATGGTGTGGTAATTGGCTGGGTTAGATTGTCCTGCTTTTTATGTACAGGACATACTTGGGCAGTTTTCCACAGTATCAGGTAGATGCCAGTGTTGAAACTGTATTGGAACAGCTTGGCTAGAGGAGTGGCAAGTTCTGGAGCACAAATCTTCAATATTACTGCTGGAATGTTGTCCGAGCCCGTAGCCTTTGCAGTATCCAGGGCCTCCAACCATTTCTTGATGTCATGTGGACTGAATCAAAATGGCTGAAGACTGGGATCTGTAATGCTGGGGACCACTGGAGGAGGCCAAGATGGATCATTCACTCGGCACTTCTGGCTGAAGATTGCTGCAAAAGCTTAGATTACTTACAGTGTGGAAACAGGCCCTTCGGCCCAACAAGTCCACACCGACCCGCCGAAGCGCAACACACCCATACCCCTAACCTAACACTATGGACAATTTAGCATGGCCAATTCACCTGACCCGCACATCTTTGGACTGTGGGAGGAAACCAGAGCACCCAGAGGAAACCCACGCAGACACGGGGAGAACGTGCAAACTCCACACAGTCAGTCGCCTGAGTCGGGAATTGAACCCAGGTCTTAGGCGCTGTGAGGCAGCAGTGCTAACCACTGTGCCACCGTGCCGCCCACTTGTACTGATGTGCTTGGCTTTTCTTTCATTAAGGAAAGGAATATTTGTGGAGCCTCCTCTTCCAGTGAGTTGTTTAAGTGTCCACCACCATTCATGATTGGATGTGGTAGGAGTGCAGAGCTTAGATCTGATCTGTTGGTTGTGGGGTCACTCAGCTCTGTCTATCACTTTCTGCTCATGTTGTTTGGGATACAGTTCATCCTGTTTGGTAGTTTCAGCAGGTTAACACCTCATCTTCTGGCATGCCCTCTCCATTGAAGCAGGATTGAACCCCTGGCTTGATGGCAATGGTTGGGTGGGGGATATGCCAGGCCTTGAGGTTATAGATTGTGCTGGACTCCAATTCTGCTGCTTTCGATGCCCACAGCACCCATGGACGCCCATCTTGAGATGTTCAAAGTCTGTCTCATTTAGCTCAGTGATATTGCCACACAACGTGAAGGAGGTCATTCTCAATGTGAAGGTTGGATTTTCATCTCCACAAGGACTGTGCAGTGGTCACAATTACTGATACTGTCATGGACAGATGCATTTGCAGCTGGCATATTTTTAATGATGAGTTCAAGTTTGTTTTTTCATCTTGCTGGTTCTATCATCACCTGCCACAGACCCAATCTAGCAGCTATGTCCTTTAGGACCTGACAAGCTCAATCAGTTGTACTGCTGCCGAGCCACTGTTGGTGGTGAAAGTTGAAATCCCCGACCAAGAGATGCCTTTGTCATCCTCAGTGCTTCCTCAAAGTGTTGTTCAACATAGAGGAGTACCAATTCTTCAGTTGAGGGAGGACGATACATAGTAATCAGCAGGAGGTTTCCTTACCCATATTTAACCTGAAGCCGTGAGACTTCATGGGGTCCAGAGTCAATATTGAGGACTTCCAGAGCAACTCTCACAATTGCCGTCACCTCTGCTGGGAGCGTCCTGCTGGTGAGTCAGGACTTATCCAGGGATGGTGATGGTGGTGTCTGGGACATTGCCGATAAGGTATGATTCTGAAAGTATGACTATGTCAGGCTGTTGTTTGACTAGACTATGAGACAGCTCTCCCAAGTTTGGCGTGAGCCCCCAGATGTTAGCGAGGAGGGCTTTGCAGGGTCGGAAGGTCTATTTCTGCCATTGTCTTTTCCACTGCCTCAGTCAATATCAGGTGATCCATCCAGTTTCATTTCTCTTGAGACTTTGTAGCAATTAGTACACCTGAATGGCTTGCTAGGCCATTTCAGAGGGCAATTAATAGAGTCATAGAATCATAGAGATGTACAACACGGAAACAAACTCTTCGGTCCAACCCGTCCATGCCAACCAGATATTCCAAACTAATCCAGTCCCATTTACCAGCACTTGGCCCATATCCCTCTAAACCCTTCCTATTCATATACCCATCCAGATGCCTTCTAAGTGTTGTAATTGTACCAGCCTCCACCACTTCCTCTAGCAGCTCATTCCATACACGTACCACCCTCTGTGTGAAAAAGTTGCCCCTGAGGTCTCTTTTATATCCTTCCCCTCTCACCCTAAACCTATGCCCTCTAGTTCTGAACTACCCGACCCCAGGGAAAAGACTTTGTCTGTTTATCCTATCCATGCCCCTCATGATTTTATAAACCTCTATAAGGTCACTCCTCAGCCTCCGACACTCCAGGAAAACAGCCCCAGCCTATTCAGCCTCTCCCTGTAGCTCAAGCCCTTCAACCCTGGCAACATCCTTGTAAATCCAATCCTTTCATGTTTCACAACATTCTTCCGATAGGAAGGAGACCAGAATTGCACACAATTTTCCAAAAGTGGCCTAACCAACATCCTGTACAGCCGCAACATGACCTCCCAACTCCTATATTCAATGTTCTAACCAATAAAGGAAAGCATACCAAATGCCTTCTTCACTCTCCTACCTACCTGCGACTCCACTTTCAAGGAGCTAGGAACCTGCACTCCAAGGTCTCTTTGTTCAGCAACACTCCCTAGGACCTTACCATTAAGTGTATAAGTCCTAATAAGATTTGCTTTCCCAAAATGCTGCACCTCACATTTAACTAAATTAAACTCCATCTGCCACTCCTTGGCCCATTGGCTCATCTGATCAAGATCCTGTTGTGATCTGAGGTAACCTTCTTCCCTGTCCACTACACCTCCAATTTTGGTATCATCTGCAAACTTACTAACTATACCTCTTATGCCCACATCTAAATCATTTATGTAAATGACAAAAAGTAGAGGACCCAGCACCGATCCTTGTGGCACTCCACTGGTCACAGGCCTCCAGTCTGAAAAACAACCCTCCACCACCACCCTCTGTCTTCTACCTTTGAGCCAGTTCTGCATCCAAATGGCAATTAAGAGTCAGTCATATTGCTATGGGTCTGGAGTCACATGTAGGCCAGACCAGGTAAAGAGAACAGATTTCCTTTAGTTCCTTTCACATTAGTGAACCAGATGGGTTGTTCCTGACAATCAACAATGGCTTCATGCTGCTCAGTAGATTCTTAATTCTAGTTGTTTCTTTTAATTGAATCCAGATGCCCAGAATTTTTGCTGAGTTTCTGGATTAATAGTGATAATACCACAGCACCGCCGCCTACCGATTCGCAGGAAGTGGGAATCACTGGCAAGGCCAATATTGGTGGGCCATCTCTCATTGCATAGTTGAGAAAGACAGCAAGCTTGCTGGGCTATTTCAGATGGTCATCCAAAACATAACATTAGACTCTGTGATGATGATCGTGAAAAAAACTTTTAAATGTTTTAAAACCCCATGTGGTTCACTAATGCCCCTCACGGAAGGACATCTCCATCCTCTCCTGGTCTGGCCTCCATGTGACTCCAAACCCTCAGCAATGTGGTTGACTCTGAGCTGCCCTCTGGTAACCTCAATGTCAGCTAATTCAGGAATGAATCTTATAGCCACACAGTTTAATGCTAATTCCAGGCAATATCATCACCTTCCAGGCCTCTAAACTGACTATAATACATCCATCCAACAATAAACCAAATATCCCAATTGTCCAAATGGATTTCTTGTTGATATGTGTTTTGTGATGTTCGGATAATCATGCTTCAAGTAAAGCAAACGTGTTTAATTCTTGCAGGCTGCTGGTATCATAGAAGCCCCAGTTCAGCCAGCTCTCCATTCGCCAGGATGGGCACAGTGCCAACAGCACCCAACAAGGTTGACACTATCCAGGATAATTCAGCCAACATCATTAGTACCACATCCCTATCTTCATCATTCACACTCCCACCGATACTCAGTCACAGCACTGTGTACCACTCGAAATTCACCAAGACTCTTTCAGATGAACTTTCCAAACCTATGGCCACTACCAGCTGGAAGGGACACTGTCATGGGAACACCACCCTCCCCTGCAACTCCACTCTCAACTTACATCCCATCCTGGCTTGGAAATATATCAGTGTTCCTTCAGTGTCATTGGGGGGGCAAACTCCGAGAGTTCCCTGATCAACAGCACAGTGGGTGCACTTACACCACATGGACTGTAGGGGCAACTCACCACCACCTTCTTCCGGCCAATAACTGCAGGCCCAGCCAGTGACATCCCCACTACATGAACAAATTTTTAAAATGTATTCATTCTAAAGCTAATCGGTAGATTCTTCACTGATTGAAAATGGGCCAATGTCTGCACTAACAAGACATAGCAACTACATATAGAGTCATAGAGATGTACAGCACAGAAACAGACCCTTCGGTCCAACTTTTCCATGCCGACCAGATATCCCAATCCAATCTAGTCCCAATCTAGTCCCTCTAAACCCTTCCTATTCATATATCCATCCTGATGTCTTTCAAAAGTTGTAATTGCACTAGCCTCCACCACTTCCTTTGGCAGCTCATTCCATACACGTACCACCCTCTGTGTGAATGTGCTTAGTATATGAGCTCAAGACAGATAACTTACCATTTCAAACACTCGTCCCAAAATGAATGCAACAACCTGGGGGGATATATGTAACATCATAGAGAGAAGGAAAGAAATACCACTGTGTGGTTAAATTGGTAACAATGCCCCGATGTTGGCTCCACATTTGGGCAGTGCTCCACCATGGTCCCATTGCTACTGGAGATTAACCACTGAGGTCTCCAATTGGGCTCAACTGCTCAAGGAGATCAACAATAAATCCACTTTGCTGTCACTTTCACTGTGGCTGGGAGATCAGTTGGGAAGGTTTCAGAAGGTCAATTGATTATGTTTTGCCTTTCACCGATGCAGAGATTGGAGGTAAGGCTCCAAGGTTAATGTGCACATGGACGTGTGTTCAATCTTCAGAGATGCCCTCGATTGAGTTATAGACAGACGACCTTCAGGCAATGGGTGTTACACTAACACCATGAGGTGCATTTGTACTGTCACTTGGCAAGGTGAGTTACCATCCTGAGCGTGATGGTGTGGTACCAGGGAGCCCTGTGGCACATCAATGGCATCCCAAACTGAAGGTTACAGGTTCTGTAACCACAGAAAACCACCAACAATGTTGCATTATGTGTGTGTGTCAAATCATTAACCAAAATAACAGGAACACAGTGTAGTTGGGGAAGTAATGACACATTGGTAATGTCACTAGACTAGTAATTGAGAGATCCAAGCTAATGTTCTGGGGCCTTGGCAGAACATGATAGATGGTGAAATTTGAATTTAATAAAAATCTGAAACTAAATAGCTTAATGGTGACTCTGTGGCCACTGTCAATTGTTATTAAAACCCGTCTGGTTCACTAGTTCCCTTTAGGGAAGGAAATCTGCTGCCCTTACCTGGTTTGACCTACATGTCAACTCCAGAATGACACCAATGTGGTTGACTCTTAACTACTCTCTGAAATGGATGGCTCAGTGGTTAACACTGCTGCCTCACAGCAACAGGGACTTGGGTTCAACTCTAACTTGGGCAACTGTCTGTGTGGCGGTTGCATATTGTCCCAGTGTCTGTGTGGGATTCCTCCCACAAGATGTGCAGGTTAGGTGGAATGGCTGTGCTAAATTGCCCTCAGTGTCCAGGGATGTACAAGCTAACTTGGTTGGCCATGGGAAATGCAGGGTTGCAGGGATAGAGTGCGGGGCTGTGTCTGGTTGGGATGCTCTTAGGAGGATCAGTGTACCCTCGATGGGCCGAACGACCTCTTTCCGCACTGTAGGGATCCTATGAAATGGCTTTAGTAAGATACTCAGAACAGTGAGCAATCGGGGATGGGCAATTTAATGCCATCGCAGCTGCTGATGCCAACATCCTGTGAATGAATGAAAAAGAAAGCTTCACATTTCAGGTTGCAGCTTTAACCACAGGGTAATCCTCTGGCCCTGTGCAGAGATCTCTCAGCTCTACTCATTCACCACTTCCTGGGACATGGGGACAGGAGAAGGCCATTCACCCTTTTGAGCCTGGTCCACCATTCAATTAGATTACGGCTGATCATCTCCTTTAGCACCATTTCCCCTGCAATGTCACCAAGTCACTTAACATCATTAATCGCCTGAATTTTACATAAACATACTCTATGATTGATCTTTCACAGCCCTCTGGGATAATGATTTACCACCCACTGTGTACGAAATTTCTCCTCATCTCAAGTTGAAATGGGATGACAGATCTTCTTCCTTCACATTCAACAATCGGTGATATTTTTCATCTTTGCTCAGACAAGCTTCCAGTTCCAACTTTGTTTCCGAATTGAATTGAAATTCCACCAGCTCCTGTGGGTGGGATTTGAACCCATGTCCCCACAGTGATAGCTTGGGCCTTTGGTTTACTCGTCCTGTGACATTATCACTATCACCACTGCTTTCATCTGATAGATAAATAGACTCTTGCAAAAATCCAAACCACAGATTGCTACAACTGGGTGTGCAGGTTGTAATGGGCAGGCTTAATTATTATTTTAAACATTAGTTTAATAGAATGATAAATTGTGTGACTGGCTCAGTAAGAATAAGTGGTCAGATATTGAGAGGAGGGATGGGGTTGATGATGTGGGCGGCACGGTGGCACAGTGGTTAGCACTGCTGCCTCACAGCGCCAGAGACCCGGGTGCATTTCCCGCCTCAGGTGACTGACTGTGTGGAGTTTGCACATTCTCCCCGTGTCTGCGTGGGTTTCCTCCGGGTGCTCCGGTTTCCTCCCACAGTCCAAAGATGTGCGGGTCAGGTGAATTGGCCATGCTAAATTGCCTGTAGTGTTAGGAAAGGGGTAAGTGTACGGGTATGGGTAGGTTGCGCTTCGGCGGGTCGGTGTGGACTTGTTGGGCCGAAGGGCCTGTTTCCACACTGTAAGTAATCTAATCTAATCTAAATGATGGGGGAGGGATCGGAGGTGGAAGGCACTAAAATCCATATCTCCTACCCCGGAGTAGGCAAACCTTAGCAGAATGCGATAACTTATATTGTTATTACTTTATATTACTAGGGGAGATGATGGCCTAGTGGTATTATCACTGAACTATTAATCTAGAGGCCCAGGGAACCTGGGTTCGGAATCCCACCATGGCAGATTGAATTCAGTAAATACCTTGGATTAAGATGGCCATGATGCATTGTTTATTGTCGAGAAAAATCCATCTGGTTCACTAATGTCCTTCAGGGAAGGAAACTGCCATCCTTACCTGGTCTGGCCTACATGTGACTCAAGACCCACAGCAATGTGGTTGACTCTTACAGTCCTCTGGGTAATTATGGATGGGTAATAAATGATGCCCTTATCCGGTGAATGAATTAAGAAAAAGATAAAACGTCGCACCAGTAACTCATTTGAGATGATCAGTTGGACTCACATTGCAATTCACTTTCACTGAGTAGTAGCTGCCCATATTCAGACACGAGGTGATGGTCTAGTGGTATTATTAATCCAGGGACCCAGGTAATGTTCTGAGGACCTCAGTTCAAATCCCACCATGCTGACATTTAAATTCAATTTTTTAAAAAATCTGGAATCAAGATTTGTCTCATGATGACTATGAATCCATTATCTATTGTCAAAAAAATTAATTAGAGTGGGGGGGGGGGGGATATGCCAACCTATTGACCCTTCTTCATAACCCACCTGTTCTGCTTTCTCTGCACAGATGCTGCCAGACCTGCTGAGTTTCTCCAACATTTTCTGCGTTTTATTTCAGATCTTCAGCATTCACATTTTTATTTCTTTGTATACATTTGGAAAGAATGATTTGAAAATAAAAAATGATCTTGAAAGTCTAGAAACTCAGTCATAATGGAGAGCTGTACCAACACTCAACAAATGTACCACTTACTTCTGTCAGGGCTAAATGTTTTGTCAAGGAATAGTTTTTACTCAGATTGGCAGGAAAACCCAGTTACATTTGATTGAATGCAGTGTAACTTTTTATCGGGTCTGTAACTGTGGCGTAGCAGTGAGTGACAGAGTGCAACTTCGGAACTAATCTGCTAAGTCCTGAATTTGTGGTCAGTTCCACACGGATAATGCTAGTTACCATCAAACATCAAAAAACTCTCACAAATTTTAAGATGTTCAACAGGTGAACCTTCAGATGAACATTGTTGCTAATTTTGCACAATACTAGTCAACCTGAGATTCAACATACAAAATTCCCATTGATTCCAGTTTTGCCAGGGCTCCTTGATGCCACACACGGTCGAATACAGCCTTGATGCCAAGGGCTGTCACTCACCCTCCCCTCTGGAATCCAGCTCTTTTGTCTATGTTTGACCCAAGGCTGTCATTAGGCCAGGAGCTGAGTGGCCCTGGCAGAACCCAAACTGAGAATCACTGGGCAGGTGCTGTTTGAGAGCACTGTTAATGACATCTTCCATCACTTTACTGATGATTGAGAGTAGACTGATGGGGTGGTAATTGGCTGGGTTGGATTGTCCTGCTTTTTATGCACCTCTGTGCCTCATGATAATACCGTGGGCGGCACGGTGGCACAGTGGGCGGCACGGTGGCATAGTGGGCGGCACGGTGGCAAGTGGGCGGCACGGTGGCACAGTGGTTAGCACTGCTGCCTCACAGCGCCTGTAGACCCGGGTTCAATTCCCGACTCAGGCGACTGACTGTGTGGAGTTTGCACGTTCTCCCCGTGTCTGCGTGGGTTTCCTCCGGGTGCTCCGGTTTCCTCCCACGGTCCAAAGATGTGCGGGTCAGGTGAATTGGCCATGCTAAATTGCCCGTAGTGTTAGGTAAGGGGTAAATGTAGGGGTATGGGTGGGTTGCGCTTCGGCGGGTCGGTGTGGACTTGTTGGGCCGAAGGGCCTGTTTCCACACTGTAAGTCTAATCTAATACTGTGCATGCTGGATCTCTGAAAGAGAAACAGAAAGTGCTGGAGAAACTCAGCTGGTCTGGTAACATCTGTGGAAACAAAAACTGTGTTTTCTGAAATAAAACTCAAATTTTGCTCATGTTTTCTGTTTTACACTCATTGGAATAATTTGCAAGGGGTACCAAAGAAATACCAGGTTTTACATGGGACACAGCAAAGGCTATGGGCCCTGACAACATTCCAGCAGTGGTACTGAAGTCCATATAGATCACATCTATCACTCTGCCCTCATCAATCCTCTTTGTTACTTCTTCAAAAAATTCAGTCAAGTTTGTGAGACATGATTTCCATGTTGGCTATCCCTAATCAGTCCTTGCCTTTCCAAATACATGTACATCCTGTCCCTCAGGATTCCCTCCAACAGCTTGCCCACCACTGACGCCAGGCTCACTAGTCTATAGTTCCCTGGCTTGTCCTTACCACCTTTCTTTAACAGTAGCACCACGTTAGCCAACCTCCAGTCTTCTGGCACAGCACCTGCTCAGCAATAGCCTCTCAGTGACACCCAGTTTGGGTTCTGCCACTCAGCTCCTGACCTCATTACAGCCTTGGGTCAAACATGAACAAAAGAGCTGAATTCCAGAGGGGAGGTGAGAGTGACAGCCTTTGACACCAAGGCTGTATTTGACTGAATGTGGCACACAGGAGCCCTAGCAAAACTGAAATCAATGGGTATCGGTGGCAAACTCTCCGGTGGTTAGAACCATACATGACACTCAGGAAGATGGGCCTAGACGGTCAGTCATCTCCCTTGCAAAACATCTCTGCAGGATTCCTCAGGAGAGTCTCCTCAGCTCAACCATCTTCAGCTGCTCCATCGGTAACCTTCCCTCCATCAGAAGTGGGGATGTTCAGCTTACACAATGTTCAGCACCATTCATGCCTCCTCAGACACTGAGGAGTCGCAACAAAATCTGGATAATAGCCAGATTTGGGCTGACAAGTGGCAAGTAACATTCCCATCACACAAGTGCCAGGTTATGACCATCACCAATAAGAGGCAGTCTAACCACCGTCCCTTAGCATTCGATGGTGTTACTATCACTGAATTCCCCACTGTTAACATCCTGGGAGTTATCAGCGAAACTCAGCTGGGCTCAGCACATAAAAGCAATGGCTACAAGAGCAGGTCAGAGGCTAGGAATACTGCGGTGAGTAAATCACTTCCTGACTCCCCAAAGCCAGTCCACCATCTCCAAGACACAAGTCAGTGATGGAATAGTCTCCACTTACCTGGATGGGCACACCTCCAGCAACACTGAAGGAGCTTGACACCATCCAGGAGAAAGCAGCCCATTTGATTGGCACCACATCCACAAGCATCGAATTCCTCCCCCACTGATGCTCAGTGGCAGCAGTGTGTGCTATCTACAAGATTCACTGCAGAAATTCACTGAAAGTCCTCAGGCAGCACCTTCCAAACCATGAGCACCTACATCTAGAAGGATAAGGGCAGCAGATACATGGGAATACCACCACCTTCGAGTTCCCCTCTAAGCCACTCACCATTCTGACCTGGAAATATATGACCTTTCCTTCACTGTCACTGGGTCAAATTCCCTCCCTAACAGCATTGTGGGTCAACCCATAGCAGTTGGACTGCAGCAGTTCAAGAAGGCAGCTCACCCCCACCTCCTCAAGGGGCAACTAGGGAGGGGCTATAAATGCTGGGCCCAGCCAGTGGCATCCACATCCCACAAATGAATAACGAAACTTGAGAAGAGTACTGATTGGGTTGACAAGTGGACTCTAATTAGTGCAGTAATTGCGAAGTAGAATGCAACAGGTAATGATGACTGACAATTAATGGCCACATATTGTTTAAATTGTTCTCAAGGCAGGTTGATTCTAATGGATTAGTGTATCACCCTGAGAAATTAACTAGAGAATAGTGGTCACCTATTTTGTTACAATGACCCAACTGCAATATGTTGTTTCTGTCTGCCAAGTACAAGGACTTTGTAGTAATTTACACAGCTTCCAGCATTGCACTGAAAGGTCAGATATCACTCCTGAATTTGTTAGCAGCATAATTCATCACACACTGATGATTATGTAGCTAATTTTGTCCCGTTGTGGAATCCCATCTCTTGTTGGACAGTGTGTTGTGAGAAACAGGGTTAATGATTCAAGTCCAATATGATTTTTGGTCAGAAGTCATTTCGCTCATTGTGTAGGTAAAAGAGCAACACCACTCTTTAATAAACTGCAGCATCACCACCCAGATACCTCCCCTCAGATCCTGACCCAACCCTGTACCACAATCTGTCAGTGTGTGGGGTTCTGCAACAAAGAGGCGAGTGACACATACAGGTCTGCACTGAAAACGGAGCAGTAAATCTGGAGACACACCATTCAGCCCATCAAGTCCACACCACCCCGCCCCATACAATTCCGACAACACCTAGCCTGCACACTAAGAACAATTTAGCATGGCCAATCCACCTAACCCTCGCATCTTTGGACTGCGTGAGGAAACTGACACAGACAGAGGGAGAATGTGCAAACTCCACACAGACAGTCACCCGAGGGTGGAATCGAACCTGGGTCCCCTGTGGCAGCAGTGCTAACCACTAAGACACTGTGTCAATGTGCAGGTCAGTACTGGATCTGTTTGACCATTTTAATGCACACAGCATCCTCGCCCATCCTGGAGTGTAGCTTGTACCTGGGGCTTCTTGGCTCTGAGGCAGGGACAATACCCACCACAGGGTAAGATCTCCACTGACACACTTATTAATTTGAAAAAGGGCAAAGAGTAAGGCAATGAGATTCATAGTTGGTTCTTCCACAGAAACGTGGAGACTAGGAGCAGGAGTAGGCCATTTGGATCAGTGGTGCTGGAAGAACACAACAGCTCGGGCAGCATCTGAGGAGCAGCAAAACCGACGTTTCGGGCAAAAGCCTTACCCTGTGGTGGGTACTGTCCCTGCCTCAGAGCCAAGAAGCCCCAGGTACAAGCTACACTCCAGGATGGGCGAGGACGCTGTGTGCATTAAAATGGTCAAACAGATCCAGTATTGACCTGCAAATTGACACAGTGTCTCAGTGGTTAGCACTGCTGCCACAGGGGACCCAGGTTCGATTCCACCCTCGGGTGACTCTCTGTGTGGAGTTTGCACATCGTCGATTTTACTGCTCCTCGGATGCTGCCTGAACTGCTGTGCTCTACCAGCACCACTGATCCAAAACCTGGTTTCCAGCATCCGCAGTCCTTGTTTTTACCCATTTGACCCGTTGAGCCTGCTCTGCCATTCAATATGGTTGATCCATTCCTTACAGCCTTACCCCTTGATGCTTTTAATATCCACTTGAGGAGCTAAATAGTGTCCTGTTTTGTAAATTCAAAGGCCAACAAGAGCCAGCGAGAGCAATGTCCCTGATCTTCCCTGCCTTCCTGTTTGCAGTGTTCACATGGCAACTTTTATGAGATGGGGCCTGACATTACTGCACAGAGGCTGGTATCCCGTCACAAGTCCCCCTTTATATATACACGGAATGTCTAGTGATATACTGATCCAGCTCCCTTAGGCCAGCTCTCAGAGTGAACAGAACCCCTGACACTCCTGGTTATAGCTGTCAGCCAAGGCTCCCTGATTGGACCAGATTAACAGCCACGGTCAAGGAACTCAGACTCCATGTGGCCCACCTGGCTGACCACATCACAATCAGCACAGGGCCCTCCGGCGGCACCAACAGAGCTAGATTCTATCTCTCTCTGTGTCACCGTCGGTCAGAATGGGACGGATGTACAAACACAGCAGATGGCAGTGCCCGCTGCGTGAAAAACCCACCTTCCCCAAATAACTGAGAGGGGCTGTTTGACCAGCCACTGGGCAGGAGATAGAGGAGGGTGCAGGGGCCAGAATTCTCAGGGGGCATTTGATAAGGCTCCACGCTCAGAATGAAAACTGTGACAGACAGGATTGCAAGGAGCACCCGGAAATCTGGTTGGGGGGGGGGGGAAACAACACTGCAGAGAGTCACAATAAAGGCACATTCTCAAGAGCACAGATAATTGACACTCCACGTCAGGTGGTGATGGGGCTCAGCTGTTCTGGTCCCGTCTGTAACAGGTTATATTTAGGGCAGATAGTCAAATCGTCAAAGGAAATTAAACAAGTCAGAGAAGTGAAGGTGGTTTCTTCGTAAAAGGGGGAAGTGATCATTTGAATGCCTGGATTGGACGCAGTGGAGAGGGATGTTTTTTTTATCCTACTCATCTGTCAGATTACTCTCCACTCTGTATCCGCTCCAATGACACAAGATAAACCCAACCCACTGTGTGTTTCAGCTCACAGGTAGTTGCTCATTCAAGTATGTCAGTGTTGGTTTCAACATCAAAATAACAGATGTACAGGGAAAGGTACGAATCACGTAGACAATCACAAGGCTTGGAGACTGGTTTAGGAATCGGGGTGAACTTTACTGCTTCGCCTTTTATATCACAAAAGGCCATGGACTGCAAAATCTGCTCAGTTACATACTTGCTTACCTCCATCCCCTTATAGATAGATAGATAGATAGATAGATAGATAGATAGATAGATAGATAGATAGATAGATAGATAGATAGACAGACAAATAAACAAATATCTACATAGATACACAAATATACATGTTGACAATATATATCCATATATACCATACATAGATTCATATATGATATATACACATATACATAGACACATAAATAAAAATGCACACATATAGGCATATACACGAACACATTATATATAGACACGAGCATATAATTGTACATATATAGTTATGTATAGGCACAGCACTGTTATAAGTAATGTGGGTTGATACAGAGTTGCTAATGCAGTGAAATTCCCCAGGACCTCCACAAGAGCGATATCAAACAGAATTCAATACTGGGTCACTTCAGAAGATCCTCGACAAGGTGATCAAAAGGAATGGCTATGTTTTAAGAGGTGCCTTAAAGGAAGTGTTTTAAGAAAAGCAAGTGGAAGAGAGGGACAGACAGACAGGGAGGTTTATGGGAGGATTTCAGAGCTCAGGGTCTCAACATCATGAGGCATGGCCTTCAATGGTGGAGCGATTACAACACATCATGGAGGGGTTGGTTGAGGTGGGGGGCACTGCGTGTGTGTCAGTGAGAGACCAGAATATTGGAGGACTTCAGGAATCTGGAAGGCTTGTGAGGAGTTATCAAAGTGTGTGTCTGTGTGTGTATTAATGTGTGTCTGTCTGTATGTATGTGTGTGTGTGTGCGTGTGTGTCTGTATGTGTGTGTGTGAGTGTGTATGCTTATGTAACTGTGTGTGTCTGTATGTGTGTATGTCTGTATATGTGTGTATGAGAGTGTGTGTGTCTGTATGTGTGTGTGAGTGTGTGTCTGTATGTGTGTATATAAGAGAGTGTGTGAGTGTGTCTGTATGTGTGTGTGTGTCTGTATGTGTGTGTGTGTATGAGAGAGTGTGTGTGTGTCTGATGTGTATATGAGGGAGTGTGTGAGTGTGTCTGTATGTGTGTGTGTGAGTGTGTGTATGAGAGAGTGTGTGAGTGTGCCTGTATGTGTGTGTCTGTAAGTGGTTGTGTGTGTATGTGTGTGTGTGTGTGTGTGTGTGTGTCTGATGTGTTTATGAGAGAGTGTGTGAGTGTGTCTGTATGTGTGTGTGTGTCCGTATGTGTGTGTCTGTATGTGTATATATGTGTGTGTGTGTGTATATAAGTGTGTGTGAGAGTATGTATGTGTGTGTGTGAGAATGTGTGTCTGGATGTGTGTGTGTGTGAGAGTGTGTGTGAGTGTGTGTCTCTATGAGTGTGTGTGTGAGTATGTATGTGAGTGAGTGTGTATCTGTGTGTGAGAGTGTGTGTAACTATGTGTGTGTGCGTGTGTGTGTGTGTTTGTGTGTGTGTGTGAGAGAGTATGTGTGTGTGAGTGTCTGTATGTGTGGGTGTGTCTGTACGTGTATGTCTGTGTGTGTGCGGGTGTGTGTGTGTGAGTGTGTCTGTATGTGTGTGAGAGTGTGTGTGTCTGTATGTGTGTGAGAGAGTGTGTATGTGTCAGTATGTGTGTGTGTATTTGTATATGTATGTATGTGACTGTGTGTATCTATATGTGTGTGAGAGTGTGTGTGTCTGTATGTATGTGCGTGAGTGTGTGTCTGTGCGTGTGTGAGTGTGTGATTGCATGTGTGTGTGTGTCTGTATGTGTGTGTGTGTCTGTGTGTATGTGTGTGAGTGTGTCTGTATGTGTGTGTGTGTGTCTGTATGTGTGTGTGAGAGAGGATATGTATGTGTGTCTGTGTGTGTGTGTGTGAGTGCATGTGTCTGTATGTGTGTGTGAGTGTGTCTGTATGTGTGTGAGAGAGTGTGTGTGTCTGTATGTGTGTGTGTCTGTATATGAGAGTGTGTGTGTGTGTCTGTTTGTGTGTGTGCATGTGTCTGTATGTGTGTGTGTGTCAGTGTGTGAATGGATATGTATGTGTGAGTGTATATGTATGTGTGTGAGTGTGTATGTGTGTGAGTGTGTCTGTATGTGTGTGTGTCTGTATGTGTGTGTGAGAGAGGGTATGTATGTGTGTCTGTGTGTGTGTGTGTGAGTGCATGTGTCTGTATGTGTGTGTGAGTGTGTCTGTATGTGTGTGAGAGAGTGTGTGTGTCTGTATGTGTGTGTGTCTGTATATGAGAGTGTGTGTGTGTCTGTATGTGTGTGTGCGTGTGTCTGTATGTGTGTGTGTGTTAGTGTGTGAATGGATGTGTATGTGTGAGTGTATATGTATGTGTGTGAGTGTGTATGTGTGTGTGAGAGTGTCTGTGTGTGTGTATGGATGTGTGTCTGTATGTGAGAATGTATGTGTGTCTGTATGTGTGTGCGTGAGTTTGTGTGTGTGTGAGTTTGTGTGTGTGTCTGTATTTGTGTGTGTCTGTATGTGTGTGTGTCTGTATGTGTGTCGGTATGTGTGTGAGTGTGTGTCTGTATGTGTGTGTGTGTGTGCGAGAGTTTGTGAGTTTATGTGTTTGTGCATGTGTGTGTGTCTGTATGTGTGTGTATGTGTGTGAGAGTGTGTGTGTCTGTATGTGTGTGAGTGTGTGTATATGTGTGTATGTGTGTGTGTGAGAGTGTATGACTGTGTGTCTGTATGTATGTGTGTTTGTGTGAGAGTGTGTGTATGTGTTTGTGCAAGTGTGTGTGTGTTTGTATGTATGTGTGTATGTGTGTGTGTGTGAGAGTGAGTGAGTGTGTGTCTGTATGTGTGTGTGTGTGTATGTGTTTGTGCATGTGTGTGTGTGTCTGTGAGTGTGTATGTGTGTGTGTGAAAGTGTGTGTGAGTGTGTGTGAGAGTGTGTGTGTGTGTGTGTGTGTGTGTGTGTGTGTGTGTGCCAGTCGGAGTCGGTATGCTATGAAGGAATTTCCACAGAAAACGAGGAGACGGGAGCAGTGTTAACAGAAAGCTGGACACCAGCATGAAATGCTGATACACAGCACTGTACACACTTTACAACAAAGGTGCTGGGGCACCACTGACAGGCGAGTGGGGAGTGGGGGGGGGGGGGGGGGGGTTGGGGAGGTGGTGGTGGGTGTGGAGGAGGGGAGTTCCGTGACAAGAGACGCACAGTGGGACACTGACAGACTCTGCTGTATAAAAGCAGGCTGCAGTCACAAAGCCCCTACTGTGCCCACAATGCTACACCATTCCACTCGGTGTTGATGGCAGCAGCTGCAGTCGTGGTAAACTCAGAGTGCCCACAGGGGCACAAAGCATGTTCGACAGGTTTCACAAATCCTCACGCTGTCCTAATCCCTTCCAAACATTTAGCTGCTTAAAACGCTGCTTGCTCTAGAAATGTCATGCTGATCTGAAAATCCTCATGCTGCTTGTTTTTTTTCTCCCTCTTTCCTTTAAGGAACAAAGCTCTGAACTATGCAGGAATCCAACGCTCTCATTTCGGGGGGTGGGGGAACAATGTAAGTGCTGAATTAACCCATCACAGGCTCCCATTTCACTCCAGCTGCTTCAGGCCACTTCACAGTTTGCTCACCAGTTTTACTGCTTAGAGAAAGGAAAGGCTTGTGGTTATTCCACCCTCACTGCACATGTCAAAGCCTTTCACAGCCAATGAGGACGTTTTGAAGGCCAGTTACTTGGTTGTAGTGTCAGGAACAGGCAACCAGGAGCGTCCAGAATAAGGTGGGTGTGCCTGCAGCATGCATTGGTACCTGGGAGTTTGAGACATGGCTGGAGGAGGGACAGAAAGAAGGGCTTATGCCCGAAACATCGAATCTCCTGCTCCTTGGATGCTGCCTGACCTGCTGCGCTTTTCCAGCAACACATTTTCAGCTCTGATCTCCAGCATCTGCAGTCCTCACTTTCTCCCAAAGGAGGGACAGGAATGGTTGTTGCAGATTCCGGGATTTAGATGTTTCGACAAGAACAGAGAAGATAGAGGAGGGGGTGTGGCATTGTTAATGAAGGGTAGTATTACAGCAGCTGACAGAACGTTCGAGGACTCATCCACTGAGGTAGTTTGGGCTGAGGTTAGAAACAGAAAAGGAGAGGTCACCCTGTAGGGAGTCTTCCATAGGCCTCCGAATTGTTCCAGGGATGTAGGGGAAAGGATAGCAGAAATGATTCTCGATAGGAGTGAGAGTAACAGGGCAGTTGTTATGGGGGACTTTAATTCCCCAAAATTGACTGGGAATATTACAGTTCAAGTAGTTTAGATGGGTCAGTTTTTGTTCAATGTGTGCAAGAGGGCTTTCTGACCCAGTATGTAGACAGACCAACAGGCACATTGGATTTGGTACTGGGGAATAACCCTGGCCAGGTGTTAGATTTGGAGGTAGGTGAGCACTTTGGTAATAGTGACCATAATTCGGTTATGTTTACAGTAGCAATGGGCAGATATCGGCTTATACCACGTGGAAAGAGATATAACTGGGGGAAAGGCAATTATAATGTGATTAAACAAGATTTAGGATGCATAGGATGGGGAAGGAAACAGGGGATGGACACACTTGAAATGCAGGTCCTTGATAAGTATATACCTATCAGGCAGGGAGGTAGTTGTCAAGAGGGGGAGCCACAGTTTACTAAAGAGGAAGAGGATGGCTTATGTCAGGATGAGGGGTGAAGGTTCAGTTAGGGGGCTTGAGAGTTATAAGTTAGCCAGAAAAGATCCAAAGAGAGGGCTACGAAAAACCAGGAGGGGACATGAGAAGCTGTTGGCAGATAGGATCAAGGAAAACCCCAAGGCCTTCTTTAGGTATATCAGGAGTAAAAGAATGACGAGAGTAAGATTTGAGCCAATCAAAGATAGTAGTGGAAAGTTGTGTGTGGAATCTGAGGACATGGGGAAGCGCTTTGAATTCTTTTCATCAGTATTCACATTGGAAAAGGGCAATGCTAGTGAGAACACGGAGATACAGGCCACAAGGTTAGATGTGATTGAGGTTGTCATAGAGGAGGTTTTAGCAATTTTGATAAAGTAGATAAAACCCCAGGGCTGAAAGGGATTTGTCCTTGGATTCTCTGGGAAGCCAGGGAGGAGATTGCAGAGCCTTTGGCTTCGATCTTTATGTCATCATTGTCGACAAGAGTAGTGCCAGAAGACTAGAGGATAGCAAATGTTGTTCCCTTGTTTAAGAAGGGGAGTCAGGACCACCCTGGTAATTATAGGCCAGTGAGCCTTACTTTGGTTGTGGGTAAGGTGTTGGAAAAGGTTACAAGAGAGAGGATTTATAATCATCTGGAAGGAACAATTTGATTCGGATAGTCAACACGGTTTTGTGAAGGGTAGGTCGTGTTTCACTAATCTTACTGAGTTGTTCGAGAAGGTGACAAAACAGGTGGATGAAAGTAAGGTGGTTGATGTGGTGTATATGGACTTCAGTAAGGCGTTTGATAAGGTTCCACATGATAGGCTATTGCACAAAAGACAGAGTTTTGGGATTGAAGGTGATTGAGTGATTTGGGTCAGAAAGTGGCTAGCTGAAAGAAGACAAAGGGTGGTGGTTGATGGGAAAAGTTCATCTTGGAGCTCAGTTACCAGTGGTGTGCCGCAAGGGTTTGTTTTGGGGCCACTGCTGTTTGTCATTTTTATAAATGACCTGGATATGGGTGTAGAAGGATGGGTTAGTACATTTGCGAATGATGCCAAGGTAGGCAGAGTTGTGGATAGTGCCGAAGGATGTTGTGGGTTACAGAGGGACAGAGATAAGATGCAGAGCTGGGCTGAGAAATGGCAAATGGAGTTTAATGTGGAAAAGTGTGAAGTAGTTCACTTGGGAAGGAGTAACAGGTGTAGAGTACTGGGTTAATGGTACAATTCTCAGCAGTGTAGATGAACAGAGAGATCTCAGTGTCCAGGTGCAGTAATCCCTGAAAGTTGCCACCCAGGTTGATGGGGTTGTTAAGAAGGCATATGGTACGTTGGCGTTTATTGGGAGGGGATTACGTTTCTGAGGCACAAGGTCATGCTTCAGCTGTAGAAGACACGAGTAAGGCCGCACCTGGAGTATTGTGTACAGTTCTGGTCACTGCATTATAGGAAGGATGTGGAAGCTTTGGAAAGGGTGCAGAGGAGATTTACTAGGATGTTGCCTGGTATGGAGGGAAGGTCTTACGAGGAAAGGCTGAGGGCCTTGAGGCTATTTTCATTGGAGAGAAGAAGGTTGAGAGGTGACTTAATACAGACATATAAGATAATCAGAGAGTTAGATAGGGTGGACAGGGAGAGCCTTTTTCCTCATTTGGTGAAGGCGAGCACAAGGGGGCATAGCTTTAAATTGGGGGATGATAGATTTCAGACAGATATCAGGGGTAGTTTGTTTACTCAGAGAATGGTATGGTCTATCTGTAACAGTAGTAGTCTTGCCGATGTTAAGGGCATTTAAATAGGCATTGGACATACATATGGGTAATAATGGAACAGTGTAGGTTAGATGGGCATCAGATTAGTTTCACAGGTCGGTGCAGCACCACGGGCTGAAGGGCCTGTACTGCACTGTAACATTCTATGTTTTATGTTCTGTGAATGTGGCAGCCAATTCGTTCACAGTAAGCCCCTACAATGTGGTAGTGTCCAGTTAATGCAAGTTTTGGAAATGCTGATTGAGGGAGCCCCTGTTCTGTGTGTCTCAGGATCTTGCACAGATGCCTGAGCAGACAGACAGGTTCCTCAGCTTAAGACCTCACCAGCACCTTTGATAATGCAATGCTCCCTCAGTACTGCACTGGTATGGTCAGCTTTGAGCTGAAGCCCAGCCCTGGAATTTGCACCTGGAACCTTGGAGGAATGATGAAATGGTCCTACCATCTGCGGTGGCATGGTGGTTCAGTGGTTAGATTTTTAGATTAGATCAGATTCCCTACGGTGTGGAAATAGGCAGTACCACTGCTTCGCAGCGCCAGGGACCTGGGTTCGATTCCAGCCTCAGATGCCTGTCTGTGTGGTGTTTGCACATGCTCCCCGCGTCTGTGTGGGTTTCCTCCGGCAGCTCCCACAATCCAAAAGTGAGCAGCTCAGGTGGATTGGCCACGCTAAAGTGCCCAGGAATGTGCACGCTATGTGGATTAGCCACGGGAGATGCAAAGGTTACAGGGATAGGGATGGTTCTGGGTGGGAAGCTCTGCGGCAGGTCGTGTGGACTTGATGGGCCGAAGGACCTGTTTCCACACTGTGGGGACTCTGTACCAACTGAGTCATGGTTGACAGTCACTTGGCACCCTCCTTATCCTGTTCCACCCGTAAAGTGTTCATGCAGCACAGTTCCCTGTCCCTGGGTGCTCTCCAGATCTCTCAATACATGAGAAACTAGGCAGTGTCAACAGGCTATTAGGATAGTGGCGCACTCAAGCTGAACCTCCTTTAATTCCAACAGCAAGATGCATTTGAATAGCACCTTTGACGTAGAATTTCCATGCCCCTCCAAAAAGTCTGACGAAGAGGAACTCCAGCTGATTTATCTCGCTCGCTGAATCAGAGAAGCTGATGGTCTCCCTGACAGGATGAATGGATTTGTAAGTGCAGAGGATCTGAGGGACTTTGTTGGGGTATATAGTTAACAATCTGTCCTGGTCCACCCACATTGAGGCGAAGGTCAAGAAAAGTACAACAATACCTCCACTTCCTCAGGAGGCGAAGGAAATTTGGCATGTCTGTAAAGACTCCGATGAATTTTTATAAATCTTAGAATCCCTACAGAATCTGAGAATCCCTACAGTGTGGAAACAGGCCCTTCAGCCCAACAAGTCCACCCTGACCCTCTGAAGAGTATCCCACCCAAAGCCATTCCTCTACCCTATTACTTTGCATTGACCCCTGACTCATGCACCTAACCTGCACATCCCTGAACACTATGGAGCAATTTAGCATGGCCGATTCACCCTGACCTGCACATCTTTGGACTGAGGGAGGAAACCCTAGAAAACATCCTATCTAGATGCATCGTGGCTTGGTAGGGCAACTGCTCTGCCCAGGACGGTAAGAAACTACAGAGAGCTGTGAACACAGCCCAGTCCATCATGCAAGCCAAAGTTTGCAGATGACACTAAAATGATCGGTAGAGTAAAGTGTGCAGAGGACTGTGAAACTTTGCAAAGGGACAATTGAGTGGGCAAAGGTCTGGCAGATGGAGTACAATGTTAGTAAATGTGAAGTCATCCATGTTTGGTAGGAATAACAGCAAAAAGGACTAGTGTTTTAATGGTAAGAACATATTGCAGCATGCTGAAGGACAGAGAGTGTCCGTGTGCATGAATCACAGAAGGTCAGTCTGCAGGTTCAACAGGTAATTAGGAAGGCAAATGGAATGTTGTTCTTCATTGTTAAAGGGCTTGAGTTTAAAAGCGGGGAGGTTATGTTGCAGGTGTACAGGTGAGACCACACTTACGGACAATTTAGCATGGCCAATTCACCTGACCCGCACATCTTTGAACTGTGGGAGGAAACCGGAGCACCCGGAGGAAACCCACGCAGACACGGGGAGAACGTGCAAACTCCACACAGTCAGTTGCCTGAGGCGGGAATTGAACCCAGGTCCCTGGCGCTGTGAGGCAGCAGTGCTAACCACTGTGCCACCCCAAATCTTAGTCTCTCTACTTGAGAAAGGATGTACTGGCACTGGAGAGGATGCAGAGGAGGTTCACTGGGCTTACTCCAGAGATGAGAGGGTTGGCTTATGAGGAGAGGTTGAATAGACTAGGATTATATTCATTGGAATTCAGAAGAATGGGGAAGGATCTTAGAGAAACATATAAAACTATGGAGGGAAAAGATAAGATAGATATAGGGAGGGCGTTTCCACTGGTGGGTGAAACTAGCACAATAAGGCCCAGCCTTAAAGTTAGGGGGGGCAAATTTAGGACCGAATTGAGAGGAAACGTCTTCACCCAGAAGGTTGTGAATCTGTGGAATTCCCTGCCCTGTGAGGCTTCCTCATTTAATGTTTTTAATGCCAATATAGATCATTGTTTGAGCAGTAAAGGAATGAAGGGTTGTGGTGAGAGGACGGGTAAGTGGAGCTGAGGCCGTGGAAAGACCAGGCATGATCTTATTGGAATGGCTGGAGGGGCTGGAGGGGCCTACTCCTGCTCCTAGTACCCACATTGTTATGTAAGCCAACCTTCCATCCACTGACTCCATCTACCCTAATCAGGAAGGCAGCCCTTTCACCCCTCTCTTCCAACCTCTTCCGTCAGGCAGAAGATATAAAAGTTTAAACACACGTACCAACTGACTCAAAAACTGTTTTTTTTTCCCAGCTGCTATTAGACCGCTGAATAGATCTCTCAAAATTTCAAATCTAATGATGATCTCTTTCTCTGTGTACCTTTTCTGCAGCAGTAACATTGTATTCCTCGCTCCGTTCTACTGCCCTAATGCACTGTGTATGGTGTGATCTGCCAGTATTGCACGCAAAACAAAACCTGTCACTGTACTGAGGTACATGTGACAGTAATAAATCAAATCAAAATCAAATTAATAAAACAGAGATCGGTACCGTGTTATAGAAGAGGATATTGGTTAGGCCACTGTTGGAATACTGAGTGCAATTCTGATCTCCTTCCTATCGGAAAGATGTTGTGAAACTTGAAAGGGTTCAGAAAAGATTTACAAGGATGTTGCTAGGGTTGGAGGATCTAAGCTACAGGGAGAGGCTTAACAGGCTGGGGCTGTTTTCCTTGGAACGTCGGAGGCTGAGGGGTGACCTTATAGAGGTTTATAAAATCGTGAGGAGCATGGATAGGGTGAATAGACAAAGTATTTTCCCTGGGGAGGGGGAGTCCAGAACTAGAGGGGCATAGGTTTAGGGTGAGAGGGGAAAGATAGAAAAGGGAAAGATGTTGTGAAACTTGAAAGGGTTCGGAAAAGATTTACAAGGATGTTGCCAGGGTTGGAGGATCTGAGCTACAGGGAGAGGCTGAACAGGCTGGGGCTGTTAACCAATCCCTCCACTTTCCCCACTTGCTCTTTCCTTTTGAACTCTGACATTTAATGCTCCTTTTAAAGATTTATCAAGTGATTAGCGAACGGGAGGCAAATTGTTAGATACAGGAGGGCCTCATGCCTGAAACGTTGATTCTCCCCCTCCTCGTCTGCTGCCTGACCTGCTGTGCTTTTCCAGCACCACACTCTCGGACTCTGATCTCCAGCCCGCACTTTCTCCAAGTTGATTTCAACCCTCCTGCCATGTCTCTTCTGAGGATGAAGAGGTTCTCCTTCTCTCTCTGCAAGGATCTGAATAAGTCTCTCTCTCTCACTGCATGCTCCAAGTACCTATTACATTCCCAGCTACCTACCTCCCAGGCTCCACCCACCTCCCATTTATCTCTCAGCACCCCCAGCCCACAAGCCTCATTCCCGATGAAGGGTTAATGCCTGAAATTGTCAATTCTCCTGCTCCGATGATGTTGCTGGGCCTACTGTGCTTTTCCAGCACCACGCCCTCAGACTCTGATCTCCAGCATTTGCAGTCCTCACTTTCTCCCTGTTCCTTCCAACAGCAAATCAGGCGGTTTCATTCCCTCGCTGTATCCCCATGGGTTAGCAGAATTTTTAAATCAATGTCCTTTGTTCTCTTCACCTTCTAACTCTCATGTTCCTTATAAGCAGGAAATGATATCTCGGTGTAATTTTTGAGACATGGAACTACTCGCTAAATCTGTGGCTCCACCACACATCTCTCCAGCCCTTGCACGGATTTAAGCATTCCCACTCCACGTTTACATTTCTCCCCAGTGTCTTATTCCTCCTTACCTCTGTCATCCCCTCCAGCCTCACAACCCTCAGAGACACTTGCCATCCTCTGACTCTTTGGAGGGCAACTTTGACTTTCATCGTTCGAATGGGCTGATCCCTCGTGATCCGTCACCATCCCTCACCGTGTGCCAGGATCAGATGGCACAGTCTCAGAATAAAGGGCTGCAAATTTGAGACTGCGATCATAAGGGGAGGTGATGGGCCTAACGATGCAACCTGTTAATTCTGAGACCCAGGGACCTGGGTTTGAGTCCCTCTATAGCAGATGGTAGAATTGAGTTCAATAATTTAAAAATAAATCTGGAATTCTGAGTCTAATAATGACCGTGATTCATTTTTTTGGGGAAAAACTCATCTGGTGCCCTTTTAGGGAAGGAACTGCCATCCTTACCTAGACTGGTCTACATATGACTCCAGACCCAAAGCAATGTGGTTGACTCTTAATTGCCCTCTGAGGGTTGTAACGAAGTCAGCTCGCTGGATGAGTTCCCTGATTGGGCCAGTTATGCTGGTCCAATTAAGGAGCCCTGCCTGACAGATAAAAAGGAGAATATGTCCACCTCTTCTCCCTCATCCACCGTCCGGACCCGCCTTGGCGTGCCCATTTGCCACCGGGCGGTGGGGATCCCCAGTGGAGGGCCCTCTACGCAGGAGTCCTCCCCCTTTCTCTCAGGGATCTGGGGTGGAGGGTGCTGCATGCAGCAGTCCCCTGCAACCGCAGATTGCGGTGGTTCACGGACTCCCAGCCCAACTGCTTGTTCTGTGGTGCTGTGGAGTCAGTGGACCATGTGTATATTGGTTGTGGGCGTTTGCACTCCCTCTTTGATTTTCTGAAAAACCTTCTCCTCTGCTTTTGGTTGCACTTCAGTCCCACGCTCCTGATCTTCGGGCACCCGGTACAGAGGAGGGAGGGCAGGTCTGAAGACCTCCTCGTGGGCCTGCTCCTGGGCCTGGCCAAACTGGCCATAAACAGGTCCAGGCAGCGGGCCGTGGAGGGGGTTGTTAGGGCCGACTGCTTGCCCCTCTTCCGCGGTTACGTTAGAGCCCGGGTGTCCTTGGAGAAGGAGCACGCGGTGTCCACCAACACCCTGGAGTTGTTCAGGGAGAGGTGGGCGCCGCAGGGAATGGAGTGCATCATCTCCCCCTCCAACTCTACTTTGATTTAGTCCCTGCCCTCCCCTTCACTGTTTGATCAAAGCATTGCCCTTTGATGTGAAGGGCACTGCTTGTCACTGGCCACTCGGGTGTTTTCCTATCTTCCTGGTGGTGGGAATCGAATAAAGATTTGTGCACTTTGTGTCTCTCACTGTGTCTCACACCTGCACACACACACACCCCATGGGTGCTGGGGATAAAACAATTAACAGAGGATTTAGAATCCCCTCAGTTCAGGGCACTGACTCTGTGCTGGCTGGTTCTCCAGTCAGTATTCCTGCTGGTACTGAGGAGGGAAGTTTATTTTTCTGTTCTCCCTTGTTTAGGGAAGAAATTTGTTTCTTCTTTTGGGTTTCTTTATGGTTTGTTTGTGTTTGTTTTTTCTTTATTTTGAGCTGTGCCAAATAAAAGGGGGGAATGTCAGAGATGCTGACTCCATACAGGGCTGTACTAACGAGAAGGATTGTTCATGTGTAAATAAAGGGTGACTTGGTGACGGACACCAGCCTCTGGGGGGGTCAGTTCGAGGGGAGATTCCCCTCTCAAAGGGTTGCGAGTCATTGGAACTCCTTGCCACAGACAATAGACAATAGACAATAGGTGCAGGAGTAGGCCATTCAGCCCTTCGAGCCTGCACCGCCATTCAATATGATCATGGCTGATCATTCCTAATCAGTATCCACTTCCTGCCTTATCTCCATAACCCTTGATTCCACTATCCTTGAGAACTCTATCCAACTCTTTCTTAAATGAATCCAGAGACTGGGCCTCCACTGCCCTCTGGGACAGAGCATTCCACACACCCACCTCTCTGGGTGAAGAAGTTTCTCTTCATCTCTGTCCTAAATGGTCTACCCCGTATTTTTAAGCTGTGTCCTCTGGTTCGACACTCACCCATCAGCGGAAACATGTTTCCTGCTGCCAGAGTGTCCAATTCTTTCATCATCTTATATGTCTCAATCAGAGAGCTGTTGGGAGCAGAGTCCTTGTGTCCATTTAAGGCTGAGATGGATAGATTGTTGATCGGGAGGGGAATCAGGGATTACTGGGAAGGAGCAGAAAAGTGGATGTGAGCAATGTCAGATCAGCAGGTTTGAGGGACGGAAAGGACTACTCCTGTTCCTGTTTGCTATGGTCTCCAGTTGCTAGGCCTCAGGCTCCGCAGTTCCCACCCAAAGCATCTATGTCTCTCTGCGTCTCTCTCTTGCTCTGCTCCTTTAAGATGCTCCTCAGAGTCGCGTCCTAATATCACCTCTGGTTGTGGGGCTGGATATCAGACTTCGTTGGCCAAGGCTGCTCATGTTGCTTTCGTGTGCAGAAGGCGTTAGGTAAATGCAGGCTGCTACGGTGGACTTTGTAAGTCACTAATGTCTGGCTTTTGGGGTTACAGGAACGGTGGCTGAGAGGTAGCTGGAGCAGAAAATGTGAATGGGTCGTGTTCACGGTACAGCCACAGCGTTACACTGAAAAGAGAAGAGGAAATGATCATATCTGACAGGATTCTTGCAGATCAATTGTAAACAAAAAAATAAAGTCATTTGCAGTCTAAGGAGACAATCGAAGTTAATCAGAACTGCTTTTGCTGGTTAGTGGGACAAAACAGAGGCATTGTTTGATTGTGCATTTCAAATACAGGAGTTAATTTTGTGCAATAGAGTATTAGAGGTTTAGAGCATAGAGAAAGGCTATTCACCCCATCAAGCCCAACCCTCTGCCAATGGGGTTTTTTTCTGGGCTGTAGACATCTATGACTCAGATATATCAAGGCATCCTCTCACAGACAGTGGATAGCACTGCTGCCTCACAGCAGCAGGGACCTGGGTTCGATTCCAGCCCTAGGGCCCTGTCCGTATGGAGTTTGCACGTTCTCCCTGTTTCTGCATGGGATTCCTTCGGGTGCTCTGGTTATAACAGACAATAGGGGCAGGAGTAGGCCGTTCGGCCCTTCGTGATAGTACCACCATTCATTATGATCATGGCTGATCACCCTCAATCAGTATCCTGTTCCTGCCTTATCTCCATAACCCTTGATTCCACTATCTTTAAGAGCTCTATCCAACTCTTTCTTGAATGTATCTAGAGACTTGGCCTCCACTGCCCTCTGGGGCAGAGCATTCCATACACCCACCACTCTCTGTGTAAAGAAGTTTCTCCTCAACCCTCTCGCAGTCCAAAGATGTTCAGGTCAGGTGGATTGGACAGGTTATCTTGCCCCATTGTGTCCAGGGATGTGTAGGTTAGCTGAATCAGCCATGGTACATTGGGTTTGGGGATAGGGGTGGGATGGTTCTGGGTGGAATGCTTTTCAGTGGGTCAGTGCAGACTCGATGGGCCAAATGGTTTCTATGAGGTAAAAACAATGACTGCAGATGCTGGAAACCAGATTCTGGATTAGTGGTGCTGGAAGAGCACAGCAGTTCAGGCAGCATCTAAGGTAAATCGCTGTACCTTGGATACTGCCTGCACTGCTGTGCTCTTCCAGCACCACTAACCCAAATGGTTTCTATCCACATTGTAGGGATTAGAAAGGCCAGCATTTCTCATTCATCCCAAATGAGTGGCTTATTTAGGCCATTTCAGACTCGGCCACAATGCTGTGGGTCTGGAATCCCAGACCAGGTAAGGAGGGCAAATCTTCCCATCCTGGAAGAAGGAACAGGCAGGTTTTGAATAACAATCAATGTTAGAATATCTGTAAGCTTCCAATTCCAGACTTTATTTAATTACTGGTCTATAATTACCCGTTTATTTGCTAGTAATTGAATTTAAATTCCACAAGTTGATGAATTTACAGCATTAGCTGCCATGTATGAGATTTGAATTCACCCCAGAGGATTAGACCAGGCCTCTGCATTATCAATCTGATGACAGTACTACACGCAATCATTGGCCCTTATGTTTACAATTGAACTGTGAACTTTCCAGAAAAAACTGAGCTTGATTTGTAATGTGGAGTACAAGTTGGGGCAGACAGGCATGATTATTGTTTTCCAATATCATTTCAGGAGGACAATCGATGGCGCAGCTGCCCCTGTAAGGGCTATTGGACAGATATTGAGAGAGGAACGGTGTGTACCAAGCAGAATGATCAGTCTGTGGTTACTAAGTCAGGAGTGTAGTTGTACGACTGAGGCCTACAGAACTGGCAGTCAAAGCATGACCATTCAAATGTTCCATCCACATGCCCTTCCCCAAGACCCTCCAAATGTCCCTCACATAGCCCTCCAAATGTCCCTCACATAGCCCTCCAAATGTCTCTCTTGGCACCGTCCTCTTGACCTGATCCACCTGTCTATCGTCCTTCCGGCCTACCTGCTCCACCCTCCTCTCCGACCTATCACATTCACCCCCAACTTCATCCACCTGTTGCATTCTCAGCTACCTTCTCCCCCTCCCATTTATCTCTCAGCCCCCTTGGCCCACTATAACCTGGTGTCATGTGATTTTCAACAATGTTATGATGTTTGAAATGGCTCGTTCATGTATTCTTTCAGAGTTGTGAGGTTCCTGTCATAACCGCCCTCCTGGAGCGTGTGTTCCATACCGCACTGTCTGGGTATATACATCTTTCCTCTAATCCCCTCTAGGTCTCCTGCTCCTCACTTTAAAACAATGTCGCCTGGCTAGCAACCCTTTGGGTTCGGGCAGGCTCATGCAGCTGTCCACAGGCTGGCAATGAGAGGAGAGGAAGCTGATTTAACAATGACGTTTGGAAATGAAATGGAGGTGGAAATTGGGGAGTGAAATAATTCACACTTCTAAAGGGGGACCCTCTGGGGTTTGGACATATTTACCAAAGGGCTGGCATGGGACCACTGGACTGAATGGTCACCTGTGCAGCAGGGGCAAGACAGTGGCTCACCGCCACTTTCTGGAGGGCACTCTGGGACAGTGAATAAATGCTGGGTTCATCAGCAGCACCCATGACCCAGGGAAAAACCAAACCAAAATCATCTTGTGATTCTCTCGATGCAGCGCCAAAGGGCCAGTCTGGGGTTATGAGCTCACATCAGCCGTGGGCTTCTGAAACAACAGTTTCCTGATTCGGACAAAATTTCCTGACTGGTGCCCAGCAAATGCAGAATCATAGAACATAGAACAGCACAGCACAGGAACGGACCCTTCAGCACACTGTGTTGTGCTGAACAAGATGTCAAATTAAACTAATCCCTCCTGCCTGCCCTTGGTCCATATCCCTGCATTCCTTGCATATCCATGAGCTTATCTAAAAGCCCTGTAAATGCCCCTATCGTATCTCCACTGCTATCCCATGTTCCACTCTCTATCTAAAAAAACCAGCTCCTCCCATCTCCTTTGAACTTCAGCCCCTCTCCCCCTAAATGCATGCCCTCCAGTATTCGACATTTCAACTCTGGGACTGTCAACCCTATCCATGCCTCGCATAATTTTGTAGTCTTCTCTCAAGTCTCCCCTCAGCCTCCGCCATCCCAGGTTTTCTAGCCTCTCCCTATACCCTCTAATCCAGGCAGCATCCTGGCAAACCTTTCCTGCACCCTCTCCAAAGCCTGCTGTCATATGGTGACCAGAATCCTTCATAATTGGCCCCACGGTGTTATAAATTTGATGATCGGAAGCAACGCAAAATCAGAAGGTTGGTTGAATATTGAATAGGGCCAACACTTTGTTTATTTATGATGGAGACCGCATAGGTGTGGCTAGACAAGAGATGGTGAGGGGGATGCTGGGTAAAATGTCACCGGGGGGGCTAATTTTTAATTGAAAAAGGTGGAGGCAAATGAAAAGCAGGCAACACTGCTGTGTCATGACGCTATGTCTTTAACTAAAGTGAACCTCTAGTTGAATTGAATCAGTGACTAATATCGCAACCTTTTCCACTGGATGCAGTGTTATTTTGTAGCCTGACAGCTCCCTGTAATGTGTGTGGAATCACAGATGAAGCTGTTCGATGTGGTGCTTTCAGTTTTTATGAAGTTAAGAGGGCTTAATGAATATGCTATTAGGGATGGAAAACAATTATGCTAATTAGCCATAATTTACATGAGGGAATTAAGATAATTAAGCAAATAGACTTTCTCCAGCAGCTCAAGAACATAAGTCCTTTCTTCATAAAATTTGGAGATTAAATCATTAAGGTATTAGGGAATAACCTATTAATTGTGCTAATCAGATCTAATTTGAATATGTGAATGAGTTTCATTATGAAATCAGGAATCTGCACAACTCTACGGTCCGATATTTGTGAATGGATGGGCCATTGGAATGCTATGAATGGTTTTTGTTACAGTTATACTGAATTTATAGGGTAGTGTTTTTTTGGTGAGAGAGGAAAGCCACATGTTAACCTTTTCCCTATTTCCCCATCTCTCCTCACTTTCTCTCATGGTACCCTTCAGTCATTTAGGGAGAATATTCCACACGCAGGAATCAGAAACGTAAAACTTTAACATGTCTCTTCCCTTTCAGATGCTGTCAGAGCTGGCCTTGGGTAAAAGACATTGTAATCGCTGAGTCATGGTGCCGGACTGATAGGACACAGTGCGTCCACTTCCCTTGGAGGTTTGGGCCCAGTCAGCACAAAGGTGGCGCCACCAACCCTGCGAGATGTAAGAGAGAGAGCTGGTGCCCAGCTGTGCGCGTTCTACTCTGGGTGGCACATTGGCTCAGTGGCGAGCACCGCTGCCTCATAGCACCAGGGAGCTGGGTTCAATTCCACCCTCGGGTAGCTGGCAGTGCGGAGTTTGCACATTCTCCCTGTGTCTGTGTGGGTTTCCTCTGAGTGCTCTGGTTCTCCCCCCCACCCCAGTCCAAAGATGGGAAATGCAGGGTTACAGGGAAAGGGAAGGGAGTGTGTCTGGGTGGGATACTCTTTGGAGTTGAGGTGTCGATGGGCTGAATGGCCTCCTCTCACGTTGTCGGGATTCTATGAATTGGCCAATTGGTGCTCAGAGAGCAGGCTCAATGCCCCACTTAGGGTGCCCTGTAGGCTTTTGAAGCTGATGGGCTAGCATGAGATCCTGAGGGCAACAGTAAGGAGGGGGTAGCTCCATCACCATCTTCCCCCTTCCAGCAGCATTCAATGCAAAATAATGGCTGTGATGCCGATGCATACAAGGGTATGGACCAAGTGCTTCACAGGAGGCTCCAATAGCACTGATGATGTTCCCTAGCCAGGGAACGAAACGTTTGCAGCAAAAACTTCCAGCTCGGCGAACAGAACCACAACAACGGACACCCGAGTTACAAATCTTCAACCAGACTTTAGGTTATTCAGCCCATCGTTTCTGCTCCACCATTCAGTCATGGCTGCTGTGTTTCTCAATTCAATTCTTGTTTTATGAAGAGTGGTTGAGGACTCTAGGTTTGTACTTGATGGAGATTAGGAGGATGAGGTTAGATATGAGTGAGACTTACAGGCTACTGAGAGGATGTGCGGCAGATGTTTCCACTGGGAGAGACTAGGACCCGAGAGCCTCAATGTGAAGGGACGACCTTTGAGAATGGAAATGGGGAGGAATTTCTTCAGCTAGTGGGTGGTGAGTCTGTGGAACCAATTGCCACAGACGGCATTGGAGGCCAAGTCACTGAGTGTATTTAAGACAGAGATAGGTAAGTTCTTGACTAGTGAGGGAATGAAGGATTACAGGGAGAAGGCAGGAGAATGCGGTTGAGAAATGTATCAGCCATGATCGAATGGCGGGGCAGATGTGATGGGGTGAAAAGTTTAATTCTGCTCCTAGGCTATATGGTCTTATGGTCTAAGATTGTGGGGAACATGGGTTTGAATCTAACCATGGCAAATGGTAAATGAAGCCTGGAGATTTAAAACATTGAGCTAACAGTGGCAATTGTTGTCAAGTGTTGTAAAAACCTGCGTACCTTAGAGAAGAAAATCTATCATCTTTACTCGGTCTGGCTTACTTGTAACGCCAGACCCACAGCAATATGGTTGACTCTCAACTAGCCTCTGGACAATTCAGGATGGGCAATTAATGTTGGCCGAGCCAATGGTGCCCTCACCCTTGGAAGGAATAATTAAAAAAAACCATCTGAAAATGGTTGGACTGAAGCCTTCAGGTGCTCGGCCTTTTGTGGTGCTGTAGTAATGTGGTAATGTGCCTACCCCTGAACCAGGAACCCTGCATTCAAGTTTCACCTGCTCAAGAGGTGTGTGCTAACATTTTGCATTCCTCTTTGTCATAACCTTTTGACCTCATAGCACATACGTGGCTCTCTGCCATAATTTGTTTGCCTGCAATCTTTTGCTATTTTTGAAGGCTGGATATAAGTGCAGGTTAGATTAGATTAGGTTCCCTACAGTGTGGAAACAGGCCCTTCGGCCCAACCAGTCCACACCGACCCTCCAAAGAGTAACCCCCCCAGACCCGTTTCCCTCTGTCTAATGCACCTAACACTATGGGCAATTTAGCATGGCCAATTCACCTGGCTGGCACATCTTTGGACTGTGGGAGGAAACCAGAGCTCCCAGTTGAAACCCACGCAGACACTGGGGGGAATGTGCAAACTCCAGACAGAGAGTCTGTCCGAGGCTGGGATCGAACCTGGGACCCTGGCGCTGTGAGGCAGCAGTGCTAACCACTGAGCTGCCCTATTCAAAATGATTCTCCAGATGTGAATGTGTTTCTGGGAGATATGATGGAAAATATCTACCCAGAGACACTCCTGCAGAGATGTTCTGGTGCTGAGATGACTGACCTCCAACAACGACGACCATCTTCCGCTGTGCCAAGCCTGAGATCCATCAACCCATTCACAGTTATCAGGACAAAAATACCAGACTTCAAATGATCACAGCAATTTATTTTTTCTCTTTTTTTTTAGCTATTATTGAATTGGTCCTAAAACGCCTCAAACCCAGACTATTCAGAGTCTGTATCATTTACCACCTCTTGGGGAAAAAAAGCCAAGGACAGCATAACCTTGTTGAAGGAACAATATGGGGTGGGAGTAGGCAGGTGGGACTGGTTTAGTTTGGAGTTATGTTCAGGATGGACTGGGGGGGAACCAAAGGGTCTGTATCTGTGCTCTGTGATTCTATGACTTGATACCACAACCTTTAGGCATTGTGTAATTTTATTTCTCACTGAAATAACTCCACAGAGGCTGGTATCCCATCACTCCTTTACATGTGGTGAATCCTTGACACTGCTCCAGCTCCCTCAGAGCTGAAAATGTGTTGCTGGAAAAGCGCAGCAGGTCAGGCAGCATCCAAGGAACAGGAAATTCGACGTTTCGGGCACAAGCCCTTCATCAGGAATCTTGTGCCCGAAACGTCGAATTTCCTGCTCCTTGGATGCTGCCTGACCTGCTGCGCTTTTCCAGCAACACATTTTCAGCTCTGATACTCCAGCATCTGCAGACCTCACTTTCTCCTCCAGCTCCCTCAGAGCCCAGCTCTAAGTGATCTAGATGTCTGACCAGTTCTTTTTCTCTTTTTGTTTTCTCTTTCCTTTCTTCTTTTCTTTTTTCCCTTTTACCCCCACACCACCCCCTAACTGCCGTAGTACTTAGTTTTTTTTCGCCAGCTCCCATGTTGTGTGTGTGCAGGTGTGAGCAATTTATAGGACGAGAGTAAACTAACCATTTGGTTGGTTGGTAAGTGGGCTCTGACTCGTCATGAGAAAGCAATGGGGAATGTATAATCCAAATGGGGAACAAAGGTAGCTATGTGGAGAAGTGGAGGCATTGCTGAGGTGGTAAGGCAGGTTGACAAAGTTGAAATGTATCAAGAGGAACAATGAGAGGAAAGGCTAAGGAGATACATTGACGATTGGTTTGACTCCAGCTGGGGTATTGCCCACAGTTTTTGCGAGTTCTCCTCTGGGAAGGGTGGGAAGACATCACAGCAGCTGCTGAAAAGATTCGTGAGAATAGTTTCAGGTCTGGGTAGGTCCACTTATGAAGATCGATTGGAGAATTTGAGGCCGTTTTCTTTGGAGGAGAGGAGATTTGATCAAAACCATGAGGCAACTGGACAAAAGTGCAAAGGGAGACGCTGATTTTTTTAAATTCACTTTTGGGACTTGGGTTTGACTGACTGGCCAACACTGACAGCCCAGGGCAGCAGAGGGAAGCTGCCGGAGAAGATACTGAGGGATAGGATCTATTCCCATTTGGAAGAAAATGGGCTTATCAGTAACGGACAGTACGGTTTTGTGCGGGGAAGGTCATGTCTTACAAACTTAATAGAATTCTTTGAGGAGGTGACAAAGTTGATTGGGGGGGTGGAGGTGGAGGGGTGGGGATGGACTTTAGGTGTCATATACATGGATTTCAGTAAGGTGTTTGATAAGGTTCCCCATGATAGGCTAACGGAGGAGGTGAAGTCACATGGAGTCCAGGGTGAACTAGCTAGATGGATAGAGAACTGGCTGGGCAACAGGAGACAGAACGCAGTAGTGGAAGGGAGTGTCTCAAAATGGTTCCCTGTGACCAGTGGTGTTCCACAGGGACCCGTGCCGGGACCACTGTTGTTTGTGATATATGGAAATGATTTAGACGAGGGGATCAGTTGCCTGATTAGCAAGTTTGCAGATGACACCAAGATTGGTGGAGTAGCCGATAGTGAAGAGGACTTTCAGAGAATACAGCAGAGTATAGATAGATTGATGAGATAGAGTTCAATCCGGGCAAATGCGAGGTGATGCATTTTGGAAGATCCAATTCAAGAGCGAGCTGTACAGTAAAAGGTAAAGCCCTGGGGAATATTGATGTATAGAGAGATCTGGGAGTTTAGGTCCTTTGTTCCCTGAGGGTGGCAACACAGGTCGACAGAGTGGTCAAGAGGCAGACAGCATGCTTTCCTTCATCGGACTGGGTATTGAGTACAAGAGTTAGTAGGTCATGTTACTGTTGTATAGGACGTTGGGTTGGCCACATTTGGAATACTGTGTACAGTTCTGGTCACCACATTACCAGAAGGATGTGAATGCTTTGGAGAGGGTGTAGAGGAGGTTCACCAGGGTGTTGCCTGGTATGGAGGGTGCTAGCTATGAGGAGAGATTGAATAGATTAGGATTATTTTCATTAGAAAGATGGAGGCTGAGGGGAGACCTGATTGATATTTACAAAATTGTGAGAGGTGTAGACAGGGTGGATAGCAAGAAGCTTTTTCCCAGAGTGGGGGACTCAACTACTCGGGGTCACGAGTTTAAGGTGAGAGGGGAAAGGTTTAGGGGAGATATGCGTGGAAAGTTCTTTACGCAGAGAGTGGTGGGTGCCTGGAAAGCGTTGCCAGCGGAAGTGGTAGGGGCGGGAACGATAGTGTCATGTAAGATGTATCTAGGCAGATACATGAATGGGCGGGGAGCAGGGGGAGACAGATCCTTAGAAAATAGGTGACAGGTTTAGACAGAGGATCTGGATCAGCGCAGGCTTGGAGGGCCGAAGGGCCTGTTCCTCTGCTATAATGCTCTTTGTTTCTCCCTATTTGCCCTCGAGAAGGTGGTGATGAGCTGCCTTCTTTACTTGCGAGTGGTTGATACAACTAAATGGCTTGCTAGGCCATTTCTGAGGGCAGCTGGGAGTCGCCCACATTGCTGTGGGTCTGGAGTCACATGTAGGCCAGACCAGGTAAGGATGGCAGATTTCCTTCCCCGATGGCCATTAGTGAACCAGATGGGCTTTTCTAAGAATTGACAGTGGTTTCATGGTCTTTGATAGACTCTTAATTCCAGACATTTTAAAAATTGATTTCAAATTCCACCATCTGCCATGGTGGAACTTGAACCCAGATCCCCAGAATATTATTCTGAGTTTCTGGAATAATAGTTGAGCAATAATACAACAAGGTCATTGCCTCCCCCATCCCATAGATGGAAGGATCGAGAGCCAAAAGGGACAGGTTTAACGTTTGAGCAATTCAAACGAGCAAAACAAGACTGAGGAGAGAAACAAACAGCGAGTAGTCAGGAATGTAGTGCTCAGAAATGTGGTGGTGGCAGGTTCAACTGAAGCATTCATGAAAGGCGTCGGATGATTATTTGGATAAAATACTATACAGGGATATGGGGAAAAGCCAGGAGATTGGCACGAGGTAATAGGAACTGGTGTAGACATGATGGGCCGAATGGCTCCATCCACGCCATCGCAGTCCTTTGATTCTGTGAGGTAATGGACACATGAAGCAATAGCAATACATGGAGAGGCCATACGCCTGGTTAGGATCAAGAATGCATTACCCCGAGAGTGTGGAGGAAGTGGGGGTGAAATGGAGGCTTTCTGAAGGAATTTGGATCGTTATTTGAAAAGGCAAAACATGCAGGGCCTTGAGACAAAGGCAGCAGAGTAACACAACGTGAGCTTCTCCTTCACAGGGATAGTACTGTCACGACAGGCTGAATGGTTCTAACCATCACCTAACTCCCTCTTTCTCTCCCTGTCTAAGACATTCTTTGAAGCTTTCTGTGTAACCTTCTAGCCTCATAGCTCCTTAAGTGGCTCAGTATCATAGTTTGTTTGCCTGTGATCTTTTACTACAGTTTGTTCTGCTATAACACGCGTTTCGTTAACGCGAATTTGCTGTAACGTGATTGATGATTTGAGGACACTGATTTTAAAATGCAAACTTTTAAACTGTGTGTTAGCTTTAACGCAATTGCATCACCAACACTTAAGCGCTGTTTCCAAAGTGCGATTTTTCTATAATCAGGGGCTGCGCAAGAACGCCACCATTGCGTTATAGAAGAACTACCTGCATCTCCGAAGGCTCAATATAAATGCAGATTATTGGAAGTAATTCTCCAAATGAGAATGTATTTTTGGGAGATATGATGGGGAGCGTTATAAAAAATTCAAACCTGTCTTTCGATGTAAGTGAGAGGGAACGAGGTGAATCTGACTTGGAGGTTGAATTAAAAAAGAAGAAAGTGATCTTAATTTGATTCCAAAGATACTTATGAACAAGGCAAGTTGTACTTATTCACCTATGGTTGCTGTTTAGATTTCTTTTAGCTGTTTTGGAGAATTCTTCAGGGATAAGATTAGATTACTTACAGTGTGGAAACAAGCCCTTCGGCCCAACAAGTCCACACTGACCCGCCGAAGCTCAACCCACCCAGACCCATTCCCCTACATTTACCCCTTCACCTAACATTACGGGCAAATTAGCATGGCCAATTCACCTGACCCGCACATCTTTGGACTGTGGGAGGAAACCGGAGCACCTGGAGCGAACCCACGCAGACAATGTGCAAACTCCACACAGTCAGTCGCCTGAGGCGGAGAATTGAACCCAGGTCTCTGGCGCTGTGAGGCAGCAGTGCTAACCACTGTGCCACCGTGCCGCATAAGTTCATGCAGCTCGGAAACAGACCCTTCAGTCCAACAAATCCATGCCAAACATAATCCCAAACTAAACTAGTCCCACCTACCTGCACAAGGCCCATTTCCCATAATGGTTTCCTGATGAAGGGCTTTTGCCCGAAATGTCGATTTTCCTGCTCCTCGGATGCTGCCTGACCTGCTGTGCTCTTCCAGCACCACTCTAATCTAGAATCTGGTTTCCAGCATCTGCAGTCATTGTTTTTACCCCATATCCCATATTCCAGTTCTGGTCTCCCTGTTATAGGGAAGATATTATTAAACTGGAGAGGGATCAGAAGAGATTTACCAGGATGCTGTCTGAAAGTTATAAGGAGAGGTTGGGCCTTTTTTCACTGGAACATGAGAGGTGACCTTATGGAGGCTTATAAAATAATGAGAGGGACAGTTAAGATGAATGGCAAGTGTTTTTGCCCTACGGTGGGGAACTTCCAGACTAGGGGGCAGACTTTTAAGATGAGAGGAGAAAGATTTAAAAGAAAGACACAGGGGCAATTTTTTTTAACACAGCGAGCGGTTTGTGTGTGGAATGAACATCCAGCCACGTGAGAGTCCTTGGGAAATTGTGAGGTCGGCTTCCTGAAATGATACTTTGCATATCCTCCAGAAGCTCAGTTTGTGCCTCTGTAATTGTTACCATCTCATTATAAACAAAAGTTTTCCCTTTGGTCCCTGCAGTAGCTCCATTAATAACACCCCAGTCAAAGCCATTCCAATTAGTGTGAGTACTGTGGTGTAAAATAGACTTGGAAGAACGAAGCCAAGACAAAACCTTACACTATATTCGAAAATGAATATCTGTGGAAGAAAAAAGTAATAAAAAGGTATGCGCATGCTTGATATTATTAAAGGAGAATGTTTCATTAAGTACCAGCCCCTCAGCAGTGACCAAATGATTTCTAACCTTCTGAAGTGAGGAGTAATTGTTTCTCAATGTCACAGTCAATTATATTTCTCCGTTGAATAGTATCGTGTTCACACCACCCTCCCCCCCAACACAACTACCTCTTCCTTCAGTAGACTGTCAAAAATGGTTAGATTTAATGAGGCGATGCTTGCATCACCGGAGAGGGGAAAGATTACCGTTCTGACGCAACAACATTTGAAATAATTGAGTTGTGTTGTCCAATTTTTTTTTCAAAAGGAAATGACTGAAATGGAGATTCGCCCAATTACTTTCGACGCTTCCTGATGAAGTCGATTCTGCAACAAGGATCTTGCCACGGCTTTAATCTCCGATTCCCGGCTCTGCACCGTCAGAAATAGGAGGCCATTCGGCCCCTCGACCCTCGGGTCGTGGCTGACCTGACATTCCTCACGCCCACTTTCCCGCCCTTTCCCCACAACCCTTGATTCTCCGACGGGTCAGGAATCTCTCTCCATTTTAAATACACACAAGGCTCCCCCCACTACAGTTCCCTGTGGCAAGGAGTTCAAAACCCTCTGAGAAAAGAAATTCCTCTTCATCTCCGTCTTAAATGATTCCCCTTGCTCTGAGACTCTCCATGAGGGGAAACATCCCTCTCAGCATTTACCATGTCGCACCCCTGAAGAATCCGATATGTTTGAATAACATCGCCTCTCAGTCTTGTAAACCCCAGTGAGTATCTGCAATATTTGGTTGTCAGAGCAGAAAATGTGTTGCTGGAAAAGCGCAGCAGGTCAGGCAGCATCCAAGGAGCAGGAGATTCGATGTTTCAGGCATAAGCCCTTCATCAGGCTTATTTCCTGTCGAATTTCCTGTTCCTTGGATGCTGCCTGACCTGCTGCGCTTTTCCAGCAACACATTTTCAGCTCTGATCTCCAGCATCTGCAGAACTCACTTTTTCCTCGAATATTTGGTTGTCAGGCCATATTCCTCACTCTCCGTGAGTCACGTGACCAGGGGTAAAATCCAATTGGGACTTGCATTGACTTTTCACAAGCCTTTCACAATCTTCCCTCAATGAGTGACCCCAATGACTACCAACAGTGGTGACATGTCAGCAACAGGCTAGACTTTTATTCCAGATTTTTAAAATTCAGTTCCATTTTCACCCCCTGCTGCCGTGGGATTTGCATGTACCTGAGCATATTCTACCACCGAAAGAAAATTTGGAAATGTTTGTCTATGAGGTCATCACTGGCTGGTACTTACTCTCCAAGAGAAGAAATTCCTCCTCATTTCAGCCATAAATAGGCAACTCTTTATTCTGACCCTATGCCCTCTGGTCCGAGAATCTCCCATGAGGGGGAGCATCCCCTCAGCGTTGACCCTGTCAAGAATCCGATATGTTTCAAAGTGACTAGGGAGGCTGGGTCATCTACAGGACAGTGGCTCAGCAGTTAGCACTGCTGCCTCACGGCGCCAGGGATCTGGGTTTGATCCCAGCCTCAGGTGACTGTCTGCATGGAGTTTGCACGTTCTCCCCGTGTGTGCGTGGGTTCCCTTCTACAATCTGAGGACATGCAGGTTAGCCGAATTGGCCATGATAAATTGCCCATAGTGTTAGGTGCATTAGTCAAGGGTAAATGTAGGGGAAGGGTCTGGGTGGCATACTTTTTGGAGGGTTGGTGTTGGACTTGTTGGGTCAAATGGTCTATACCCATACTGTAGGGAATCTAATCCAAAAATGCCCATTACAGCCACACGAGTCAAAAACAACTGTTATCCTACAACTAAAACAAACCGATGAATTGCAGAGACTGGAGATCAGAACCGAGTAAGGGTCACTGGACCCAAAGCAGTTAACTCTGCTTCCTGTCCATAGATGCTGCCAGATTTGCTGAGGTTTCACAGCAATTTCTGTTTTTGTTTTTTTTTAATATAAAATCCCTCCAGAGTGATAAGAGAGCATTTGACCCACAAAGTCTGCACCGACATTCCAACAGAGCCTGGTCGGCATGGACGGGTTGGGCCGAAGGGTCTGTTCCCATGCTGTACGGCCTACATCGGCCTAGCAAGCCTCCTCACTAACCTCCCCCCACCTCCTGCTGCCCACCTCCTGGTCGAGGGCAACGAAGGACAGGCAATAAATTTTGACCTTGCCAGTGATGCCTAAATCCCACGAAGAATTTGAAAAACAAAATTCTTTATTATCCATCAGCTCCTTTGAAAGGTTACCATTGATTTAAAGTAAAATCCATGCTGGCAGGAGGCCATTGACCTGAGGTGTTCACAATTTATCTCTCTCTGCAAGTGCTGCCTGACTCACCAAGTGTTCTCTGGCAGCTTCGAGTTGTCAATATTTTTCTAACCAACCCAGTCAGAGTCATTATTACACATTTCTAGAGCAGGTAGCATTTGAGTCTGAACCTCTGGGTTCAAAGATAGGGACACTACCGCAAGCCCCTTAATGGGATTTGATCTCTGAACTCTAGCCTCAGTATCTGGATTACTATTCCAGTGCAGTTTTGAGTTTTTTTCTGCGGTCACTTTTGCTTTTCTTCTTATTTCTGTGGTGTCTCCCGTTCCCACACAGTTACTATTGCTAAATAATTAGGGATGGCGTGGTGGTTAGCACTACTGCCTCCCAGCACCAGGGACCTGGGTTCGATTCCAGTCTGGGGCGACTATCTGTATGGAGTTTGCACATTCTCCCATGTCTGTGTGGGTTTCCTCCCACAGCCCAAAGATGTGCAGGCAAGGGTGGATTGGCCGTGAGAAATTGCCCCATAGTGTTCAGGGGTGTGTAGATTAGCTGCGCAAAGTTAAAAATCACACAACACCAGGTTATCGTCCAACAGGTTTATTTGGAAGCACTAGCCTGTTGGACGATAACCTGGTGTTGTGTGGATTTTTAGTCTGGATTAGAGTGGTGCTGGAAAAGCGCAGCAGGTCAGGCAGCATCTGAGGAGCAGGAGCAGGAGAATCGACGTTTCGGGCAAAAGCCCTTCATCAGTAATGCAGCCTCATTCCTGATGAAGGGCATTTGCCCGGAACGTCGATTCTCCTGCTCCTGCTCCTCAGATGCTGCCTGACCTGCTGCGCTTTTCCAGTACCACTCTAGTCCAGACTCTGATCTCCAGGATCTGCAGTACCCGTTTTTCCCATGTGTGATTTTTAACCTAGTCCACCCCAGTCCAACACTGGCACCTCCAAATCTCAGGTGTGTTAGCAGAGGAAAATGCAGGGTTACAGGGATGGCGTGGGTCTGGGTTGAATGCTCTTCAGAGGGTTGGTGTGGACTTGTTGGGCCGAATGGCCTGTCCCACATTGTGGGGATTCTATTCTACGGTTCGTATTTTATTCTAATGGTTTGTATTTTATTCTAATGGGTTTGTATTTTATAAAGCCAAATGATACAGGAGCCCTGAAATCATGCCGAGCCTTTTGTTTTGCATGTGTTGCTTCTCCAGAGAACACAACTGACTGGTTTCTAATGACAATGTAAATCAAACGTGGGATAATTAGAATTTCTGCTAGTGCCAACTATGGACAAGGGGAATTACCCACACCGGGGGCTGTTCCACAAGTTTCATATGACTGTTGTATACACGCCAGGATTAGACACTGAGGAATGTTTAGCTGCTGTCCAAACGTTTACAGCACAAGGGAACAACCAGTTCCTTTCGTTCTTTGACTCATTAAGATATTGCTAAATTTTGTTTCTGGCAAATGCAAACTTTTATCTATAAGAAACTCGTCTTTTAAACTGTTGTATTTTTGTACACTGCCAGTGGGAAGGATTTGTAGAATAAGACAATTTTTTTTTCCAATCTCTCTCAGGTCAAGTGGCTGGAATCTATAATCCTCCCTTCAACAACATGGAATTTCTATAAGTGCAGATCAAGGCCATTCGGCCCATTGAGTCTGCACTGACCCTCCAAAAAGCATCCCACCCAGATCCATCCACCTCGCCTGCACATCTTCGGACCGTGAGAGGAAACCAGAGCACTCAGAAGAAATTCATGCACGCACAAACTCCACACATACAGTAGCACGAGGCTGGAATCGAACCTGGGTCCCTAGGAGTGTGAGGCAGCAGTGCTAGCCACTGTCCAATACACCTCTCCTCTATCTCAGACTGGTGTCGTGCAGTAACACTATTCTGGAGTGATAATCTCAAACAAAGCAGCTCATTCTTCAAATCCCTCACATATATGATGAAAATGGAAATAAATTCAATCCTATCTTCTACTTAAAACCATTAAGAACATACCCATAATACTTTTAAAAACTCTCATTCTTCCATCCTGGGGGAATGAAGTGGAAATAAAAATGGAAAATACTGACAGGGAAGCTCAGTGCGTGACAGGTTATTGGGCTGAATCTTTACCTCTTTTTGTGGCTAGGTGTTGGTTGCAGTCCGGTTTTTTGGAGGGCTTCTTATTGCGAGGGCTGGCAGATTTCCTGGTGTCTCTTACCAAATGCCCCTCATTAATTATCAACCCAACCCCAAAGACCACCCTCACATCTGATTCAGGCCCTGTCTTACCCCAGAATAACTCGTCACCCGCTCCCCCTTCCCTGTCTGCAGGAAGACCAGCATTCCTTGCATGTGCACTATCTTTGTCAGGCCACTGTGTCTCTGAAAATGTGTTGCTGGAAAAGCCCAGCAGGTCAGGCAGCATCCAAGGAGCAGGAGAGTCGACGTTTCGGGCATGAGCCCTTCTCCAGGAATGTCAACTCTCCTGCTCCTTGGATGCTGCCTGACCTGCTGCGCTTTTCCAGCAACACAGTTTCAGCTCTGATCTCCAGCATCTGCAGTCCTCACTTTCTCCTTCACTGTGTATCTGGACAAGCTTTGGCCATTCCCCAAGCCACGCCAACGTGTGGAACCAGAACTTCTGCAACTCTGTCCTTGGTACCATGCCAACCAACTTGGTGAAGATGCCATGACCTGCTGAGTGACCAACCTGTCACATCCATCAGGGAGTCCCTGCTGGGCTCTGACACTCCCTTCCCATCTAAGACATTACCCCAATCATCCCACCGTCCACTACTTTCATTAGAGTCCATCATCATCGACTCATTGAGTCATAGGGATGTACAGCACAGAAACAGACCCCTCAGTCCAACCTGCCCATGCCTCCCAGATATCCTAACCCATAGAGATCTACAGCACAGAGAAAGGCCCTTTGGCCCATTGAGTCCATGCCAGTCAGAAAATAACCAGCTCTCGAGAAGGAGGATCTAAGTATGGGATTCGTGAAGACACACTGTGGAATTCTTGAGCAGGTCGCTGTAAGAAACGAGGAGGTTTTGGAGGTTTCGGTGGATTTAAAAGTGGACAAAGCCCTAGATCTCGATGCGTTGTCTATGAGACATCTGTGGGAGACAATGAAATTACAGGGGCCGTGACTTAAACCTTCAAATTGTCTGGCTACAGAGGAGGTGCCAGTGGTAGAGATGAACCAAGGAATTAAAGAGCGCTGAGTCTAACACCAGTAGCAGGGAAACTATTTGGAAAATTCTGAAGGAGAGAATTAATCTCCATTTAGAGAGGCAAGGATTGATAGGGAATAGTGAATACAGCTTTACCAGAAGGAAGTCATGGAGTGGGTGATCACAGAGCCCCTACAGTGTAGATGGAGGCCTTTTGGCCCATCGGGTCCATACCAACACTCTGAAGGGCATCCCACCTGTAATCCTGCATTTCTAATGGCTAATCCACCTAGCATGCACATCCCTGGACACTACGGGCAATTTAGCATGGCCACTCCATCCATCCTGCGCATCTTTGGACTGTGAGAGGAAACCGGAGCACCCGGAGGGGACCCACACAAACACGGGGAGAGTGTGCAAACTCCACACAGACAGTCGCCCAAGGCTGGAATCGAACCTGAGCCACTGTGGCAGTAAGGTAGCAGTCGCTAGTCACTGAGTTACCATGCCATCCAGTGTGATGGTGCGTTGTGTTTGTCTCAAACAAAGTGAAGTACACGAGGCACTGTGTTTGTTTTGGATTAGTGTGAGGAGCAAACATTTCCTCATGTCAGTATGAGCACGCTATGGAAGCCAATCAGATAAAGCAACGTGAATCATATCACTGTGTTTAGGATCTCTAATCAGGCAAATAATCAAAGCTCCAAAATTGAATCTCTCGTCACCTAATCAAATGACTCTAAACTTCTGTTGCTGTCCAAATAATTACATTCATTTAGGGTGTAGGTTTGCTCGCTGAGCTGTAGGTTTGCTATCCAGACGTTTCATTACCTGGCTAGGTAACATCATCAGTGGCGACCTCCAAGTGAAGCGAAGCTGTTGTCTCCTGCTTTCTATTTATATCTTTCTCCTGGATGGGGTTCCTGGGATTTGTGGTGATGTCATTTCCTGTTTGTTTTCTGAGGGGTTGATAGATGGTATCTAGATCTATGTGTTTGTTTATGGCGTTGTGGTTGGAGTGCCAGGCCTCTAGGAATTCTCTGGCATGTCTTTGCTTAGCCTGTCCCAGGATAGATGTGTTGTCCCAGTCGAAATGGTGGTTTTTTTAAAATCCGTGTGAAGGACTACGAGGGAGAGTGTCTTTTTGTGGCTAGCTGGTGTTCATGTATCCTGGTGGCTAACTTTCTTCCTGTCTGTCCCACGCAGTGTTTGTGCCCTAATCCTGGGCAGACCCATTAAAGGAAACATCCTTCCCACATTGGCTTTGTCAAGACAGTTCAGGATCAATCAAATCACATCTTGCTCTTCTAAACTCTCAAGGCAACAGGCCCAATCTGTCCAGCTTTTCTTCATAAAACAGCCCTCCCATTCCAGGTAGCAATCTAATAAATCTTGGAACCATCTCCAATGTGCTTACATTCTCCCGTAAGGAGACTTCAAGGAGATGTAGTATTCATGATGTGGGCCTCAGCAATGCTCAATATACCTGAAGCAGTTTTTGCACTAGTGGAGGAGCAACCGCTCGTGAGTTGTAACACCAACATGCTCGTGTCTGAACAGGATGTAGTTTATTGTCTGATTAGGTACAAGTTTAGGTCGTTCGCTTGAGGACTGTATGGCACAGTGGTAGCAGCCTTACCTCTTAGGCCTAACCAGTCCCAGTTCAATTCCCACCTACCCCAGACATGGGTCATGCACTTGCCTGAGTAAGTGGATTTGAAACATCTGTGTTTCATCGTTATATCCTGTTGCTAGGCCATGCAAATGATATTTATGCCTGTACAAATCCAGAGTTACTATCTCCTCTTAAACCTGCATGGACCAGCAGATTGGATGGGGTTTAATGTGGTGTCCATCACTAACCCTTTCAGAACCATTATGTTACACAATTAATATCAACTTTTTCAAGTAAAGTCAATGTATATCACAGGTTACCAGCTCTCATAAAGTCATAGAGTCATACAGCTGGGAAACAGGCCCTTCGGCCCAACTTTCCATGCTGGCCAGGTTTCCCAAACTGAACGAGTCCCATTTTCCTGCATTTGGCTCAAACCCATTTAAACCTTTCCTATCGAAGGTGGAGAGCCAGAGCTGGTGGTACATGTCGGGCACAAATGATGTCGGGAAGAAGAGGAGGAACATACTACAGCGGGACTTCGGAAAACTAGGAAGAAGGCTGAAAAGCAGGACGTCCAAGGTGGTTATCTCCGGTTTGCTTCCATTCCTCGGGCTGGTGAGGCCAGAAACAGGGAGATAATGGACTTGAACGTGTGGCTGGGGAACTGGTGCAGGAAGCAAGGATTTAAGTTCTTGGATCACTGGGGTATGTTTTGTGGTAAGCAAAAATTCTACAAGAGAGACGGTTTGCACCTTAATAGGTTAGGGACCAGCATTCTGGCAGGCAGGTTTGCTACTGCAACACAGCTACGTTTAAACTAAGTAGTGGGGGGGAGGGGACAAACTGGATGTTTTAGAAGGAAATTGGAGGGAAAGTTAGAACAAGGGAAGTCAAGAAAGACAACTATATCAATGAGGCAGAAAACTCAGAAAGGGATCATGCTGTAAGGTTGAGTGAAATAGGAGTTGATGGGAAGGGTGAGGGCAGTAACAAATTAAAAATACTATATATGAATGCACAAAGCATTAGAAATAAGATGGATGAGTTTAAGGCTCTTTTGGAAATTGGCAGATATGATATTGTGGGGATAACTGAGACGTGGCTTCAAGTGGACAGGGCCTGGGAAATGAATATTCAAGGTTACACATGCTATTGTAAGGACAGACGGACGGGCAGAGGGGGTGGGGTGGCCATGTTTGTAAGGGATGATATTCAGTCCCTTGCGCGGGGTGGGGGGTGGGTGGAGACCTAGAATTGAGGGATGTAGAGTCAGTGTGGATAGAGCTGAGAAATACTAAGGGTAAAAAGACCTTCTTGGGAGTTATCCACAGGCCCCCAAACAGTAGTCTGGATGTCAGATGTAAGTTGAATCAGGAGCTGAAATTGGCCTGTCGCAAAGATGTTACTACAGTTGTTATGGGGGATTTTAACATGCAGGTAGACTGGGAGAATCAGGATGGTATTGGACCTCAAGAAAGAGACTTTGTGGAGTGCTTCCGAGATGGATTCTTAGAACAGCCGGTGCTGGAGCCGACCAGGGAGAAGGCAATTCTGGATCTGGTATTGTGCAACGAACCAGAATTCATCAGGGACCTCGAAGTGAAGGAGCCATTGGGAAGTAGTGACCATAATACAATAAGCTTCAATCTGCAATTTGAGAGGGAGAGGGTACAATTGGAAGTGACAATATTTCTGTTGAATAAAGGGAACTGTGGAGCTATGAGGGAGGAGCTGGCCAAAGTTCAATGGTGCAATACCTTAGCAGGGATGACAGTGGAGGAACAATGGCGGATATTTCTGTGTATAATGCAGAAGATGCAGGATCAGTTCATTCCAAAAAGGAAGAAAGATCCTAGGAGGAGGCAGGGGTGGCCGTGGCTGACGAGGGAAGTTAAGAAACATATAAAGTTAAAAGAGAAAAAGTATAACATAGCAAAGATAAGTGGGAAAACGGAGGACTGGGAAGCTTTTAAAGAACAACAGAGGAACTAAGAAGGAAATACGCAGAGGAAAAATGAGGTACGAAGGTAAACTGGCCAATAATGTAAAGGAGGATAGTAAAAGCTTTTTTAGGTATGTGAAAGGCAAAAAAATGGTTAAGACTAAAATTGGGCCCTTGAAGACAGAAACAGGGGAATATATTACGGGGAACAAAGAAATGGCAGAAGAATTGAATTGGTACTTCAGATCTGTGTTCACTGGGGAAGACACAAGCAATCTCCTTGAGGTAACAGTGGCTGAAGGACCTGAATTTAAGGGAATTTATATTTGCCAGGAATTGGTGTTGGAGAGACTGTTAGGTCTGAAGGTTGATAAGTCCCCAGAGCCTGATGGTCTACATCCCAGGGTACTGAAGGGGGTGGCTCGGGAAATCGTGGATTATTTTCCAGAGTTCGATAGATTCGGGATCAGTTCCTGTGGATTGGAGGGTGGCTAATGTTGTACCACTTTTTAAGAAAGGTGGGAGAGAGAAAACAGGAAATTATAGACCAGTTAGTCTGACCTCAGTGGTGGGAAAGATGCTGGAGTCTATTATAAAGGATGAAATTACGACACATCTGGATAGTAGTAACAGGATAGGTCAGAGTCAGCATGGATTTATGAAGGGGAAATCATGCTTGACTAATCTTCTGGAATTTTTTGCGGATGTAATTCTGAAAGTGGACAAGGGAGATCCAGTAGATGTAATGTACCTGGACTTTCAGAAAGTTTTTGATAAAGTCCCACATAGGAGGTTAGTGAGCAAAATTAGGGCGCATGGTATTGGGGGCAAGGTACTAACTTGGATTGAAAGTTGGTTGGCTGATAGGAAACAAAGAGTAGTGATAAACGGCTCCATTTCGGAATGGCAGGCAGTGACCAGTGGGGTACCGCAAGGATCAGTGCTGGGACCGCAGCTTTTTACAATATATGTTAATGATATAGAAGATGGTATCAGTAATAACATTAGCAAATTTGCTGATGATAATAAGCTGTGTGGCAGGGTGAAATGTGAGGAAGATGTTAGGAGATTGTGGGGTGACCTGGAAAGGTTAGGTGAGTGGTCAGATGCATGGCAGATGCAGTTTAATGTGGATAAATGTATGGTTATCCACTTTGGTGGCAAGAACAGGAAGGTAGATTACTACCTAAATGGAATCAATTTAGGTAAAGGGGCAGTACTGAGAGATCTGGGTGTTCTTGTACACCAGTCAATGAAGGCAAGCATGCAGGTACAGCAGGTAGTGAAGAAGGCTAATAGCATGCTGGCCTTCATAACAAGAGGGATTGAGTATAGAAGCAAAGAGGTTCTTCTGCAGCTGTACAGGGCCCTGGTGAGACCACACCTGGAGTACTGTGTGCAGTTCTGGTCTCCAAATTTGAGGAAAGACATTCTGGCTATTGAGGGAATGCAGCGTAGGTTCACGAGGTCAATTCCTGGAATGGCGGGATTCCCTTACACTGAAAGACTGGAGCGACTGGGCTTATATACCCTTGAGCTTAGAAGACTGAGAGGGGATCTGATTGAGACATATAAGATTATTAGAGGATTGGACACTCTGGAGGCAGGAAATATGTTTCCGCTGATGGGTGAGTGCCGAACCAGAGGACACAGCTTAACAATACAGGGGAGACCATTTAGGACAGAGATGAGGAGAAACTTCTTCACCCAGAGAGTGGTGGCTGTGTGGAATGCTCCGCCCCAGAAGGCAGTGGAGGCCCAGTCTCTGAATTCATTTAAGAAAGAGTTGGATAGACCTCTCAAGGATAGTGGAATCAAGGGTTATGGAGATAAGGCAGGAATAGGATGCTGATTAAGGATGATCAGCCACGATCATATTGAATGGTGGTGCAGGCTCGAAGGGCAGAATGGCCTACTCCTGCACCTATTGTCTATTGTCTATTCATGTACCTGTCTTTTACATGCTGCAACCAGTCTCCACCACTTCCTCCGGCAGTACATTCCAGACAGAAATGGTTCCAAACACCCTCTGTGAGAAAAAGTTGCCCCTCAGGTCCCTTTTAAATCTTACCCCTCTCACTTAAACCTATGCCCTCTAGTTTTGGACTCCCCTACCCTGGGGATAAAACCTTGACAATTTGCCCTATCCATGTCCCTCATGATTTTATAAACTTCTAGAAGGTCACCCCTTAGAATCTGATGCTCCAGAGAAAAGTTCCCAGCCTATCCAGCCTCTCCTTATAAATCAAACCTTCCAGCCTCAATAACACCTTGTGAATTCTTTTTCCAGTTTAATAACATCCTGCCTGAAGCAGGGGGGTCAGAATTGTGTGTAGCACTCCAATGGTGGCCTTACCAATGTCCTGTGCAGTTGCAACATGACCTCCCAACTCCTGTCCTCAATGCTCTGACCAATGAAGGCAAGTGTACCAAACACCTTCTCCACCATCCTGTCTACCTGCGACTCCACTTTCCAGGAACTATGTACCTGTACCCCTAGATCTCTCTGTTTGACACCACTCCCCAGGGCCCTACCATTAACTGTGTAAGTCCTAATCAGTTTTGATTTATCAAAATGCAACACCTCACATTTATCTGCATTAAACTCCATCTGCCACTCATCGGCCCAGTTGATCAAGATCAACTTACTGATCATGTCTCCTATATCCTCATCTAAATCGTTTATATAAACTCCAGAACATCTTAAATATCGTCAAAGTTCTATGTTGGATAAGCATCTTTCATTGCTGGATTATGGGGGTCAGATGGCTGGATTGTTGACTTGTGCTGCAGGGTGATACCAACGGCGTGGGTTCAGTTCCTGCACCAGCTGCTGTTACCATGATGGTCTCTCCTTCTCAACCTCTTCCCTCACTTGATGCATGGTGACCCTCAGGTTAAAGCACCACCAGCCATCTCTCTGTCTAATGATAGAATGGCCCTCTGGGACTATGACGACGTTACCTTTATGATTAGATTACATTCCCTACATTATGGAAACAGACCCTTCGGCCCAACAAGTCCACACTGACTATCCGAAGAGCAATCCACCCAGACCCATTCGCCTACATTTACCCCTGATTAACGTACCTATCACTACGGACAATTTAGCATGGCCAATTCACCTAACCTGCACATGTTTGGACTGTGGGAGGAAACCAGAGCACCCGGAGGAAACCCACGCAGACACGGGGAGAACGTGCAAACTCCACACAGACAGTCGCCAAGGTGGGAATTGAACCCAGGTCCCTAGTGCTATGAGGCAGCAGTGCTGACCACTGAGCCACCGTGCCACATTGTCTGACTAGAAACACACCATTATACCCGAAGGTATGCGAGAGCAGGAGTCACTATGAATCATCAGAAGCCATGTAATTTGGAACCCCGTGAGTCGAGTATTTCTGATCTCAGACACTGTCTCAAGAGGCATCATGGTGGCTCAGTGGTTAGCACTGCTGCCTCACAGCACTAGGGAGCTGGGTTCGATTCCCACCTTGGGTGACCGTGTGGAGTTTGTGCATTCTCCCCGTGTATGCGTGGGGGTTTTCTCTGGGTGCTCTGGTTTCCTCCCACAGTCCAACGGTATGCAGGTTAGGGTGGTTTGCACCCTGGTGTCTTGGCTAGCTGGATTAGCCATGAGAAACACAGGATTAAGGGATGGGGTGAAGGGATGCTCCTTGGACGGTCAGTGCAGGCTGAATGGCCACTCCCCACACTGTTGGGATTTGATGAATGGAAGAGATCAAGGCCCAGCTCAGCAAGTGACAGGTTGTCATGGAAACGGTTCCCTCTCACTGCCTGTGCTCATTCTGCCTTTTGAATGCTCCTGTCCTCTTTTCAATTAGCAGCAAATAAGACTGTTACCAAAGCCACGGTTTATTACTGATCTCTGAACCCAGTTCCTCAGTCACTTCATGCTATTGCTGGCTAGCCAATGGAAGCCGAGCGTTACCAGGCAGCGGCTTACCTGTACTTGTATAGCATGCACTGCTCTGGGCTGCTGCTCTTTTAGATGACAGTCATTGAGTCAAACAATAACACATTTTTTTCTCCCTCTGTCTCATTGAGAGCACTTTGTGTGTGTTCTGTCACAGTTATGCTGCAGAGTGCCGTTGCCCTCTTTACAGTCAGTTCTATCACTTCGAATCAAAGTGAGTTGCCCAATGCTTGGAAAAATGCTCGCCCATGTCACGGGCCCAGATGACCTTTCTTCTGGTGAGGCACAGAGTGGAAGGTGAAATTAAAACACACACGGTGGCACAGTGGTTAGCACTGCTGCCTCACAGCGCCAGAGACCCGGGTTCAATTCCCGCCTCAGGCGACTGTCTGTGTGGAGTTTGCACGTTCTCACCGTGTCTGTGTGGGTTTCCTCCGGGTGCTCCGGTTTCCTCCCACAACCCAAAAATGTGCAGGTTAGGTGAATTGGCCATGCTAAATTGCCCGTAGTGTTAGGTGAAGGGGTAAATGTGGGGGAATGGGTCTGGGTGGGGTTGCCCTTTGGTGGGTCGGTGTGGACTTGTTGGGCCGAAGGGCCTGTTTCCACACTGTAGGGAATCTTAAAAAAAAAATTGTCATGGGTCATTGCTCGTTATTCACGAAGGGAACACACCTTGCCAACCCAGTCGCTAACTTCCGCCAGTCTATGGGGACTCCTTGCATCTGACTCATCCGGGGGTCGGATATGAACAGACAACAGGTTCAGGGTAGATCATAACTTGCCCAAGAAAAAGTCAAACCTGCTCCATGCTTTCCCAACCATCTGTGTATGTTGTTAAGACCCAAACCAGACCCCCTCAATATATTTTAATAAGGTAGCCTAGACCCTAACTTTGTCTTATTTTAAAGGTAAATGTCCCAATGCAATTTGATTGGTCAAACTACACTATGTTAAGCAAATACAATTTATTCAAACACTATCGTTAAACTACAACAAAAGAAACAGGAACTTGGAATAACTTAAGTCTACTGAGACATTGAACAGAATAACAGATTATTTAGCCACTAAGCAGTAACTGGTCCAATGTAGTAACATCCCATAAACACACCCTTGGCAAAAGGCAAATTCAGCAAACAGATTTTTGTCTCAAATGCTGTTCTTCAATCCAGGAGGAAAGAACATCAAAAGATAATCCTGAGAGAGACAGTGCAGCAGCCAGGAGAGACTCGCGGTCTTCCAGGCCTGCTGAGACTCCAACAATAACTGCTGGAAGCTAAAACTAAAGAGCCTGGATCTATGGGAGTTTGACCACACCCACTCAGGCTGCTTCTATTGTTTCAACTTAAAAAACCCCAAGGTCTCACAAGTTGGTTATCTTCTCATAGACTGCTTGCCACCTGTCCTCCAATCTCTCTAAAAGAAACCAGGACCAAACATACCTTTTAAAACCACAGCATCATCACAATGTTCTTATCCCCCCTTACAATTGGCCAGCTTTGCATTTCCCTATGAAAGGAAAGAATAGATTAGAAACAGAGGAAATTAGGGATTGGCCCTTTGAGCCTGCTCTGCCATACGGTATGATTGTGGCTGATCATCCCAACTCAGTATCCTGTTATAGAGTCATCGGGCCTTACGGCACAGAATCAGGCCCTTTGCCCCAATTTGTCCATGCTGACTAAACTTTAGGGGAGGCCATGGCCTAGTGACTTTATCACTAGACTATCACTCCAGAAAGTCACCTCATGTTCTGGACACCAAGGGTCAAATCCCACCATGACAGATTGTGGAATTTGGAGCTAAGCCTTTTTAGAAATCTGGAATTAATTGATGACCGTGAAACCATTGCCATTGCTATAGTACTTCAGGGAAGGAAATCTGCCACCCTCACCTGATCTGTCCGACGTATAACTCTACAGCAATATGGTTAACGTCCAACTGCCCTCTGAAAGGGCCTAGCAGGCTACTCAGTAAGGGCACCTAAAATGCTGGCCAGGCAGCGAAGCCCATATGCCACGAGTGATGAAAACAACTAGTTGCATTTGTCTGCATATGATCCTTATCCCTCCAAACCTCTCCATGTACCTGTACGAATGTCCTTTGAATGTTGTAACTGTACCAGCTTCCACCACTTCCACACACACACCAACCCCTGTGTGAAAATGTCGCCCTTCAGGTTCCTTTTAAATCTTTCCCCTCTCACCTTAAACCTATGCCCTCAAGGGCAAAAGACCTTGGCTGTTCATCTCATCTATGCCGTTATGATTTTATAAAGCTCTATAAGGTCAACCCTCAGGCTCCTAAACTCCGGGGCAAAAGAGTTCCCTGTTCCCCCAATATCGTTTGATCCCTTTAGCCCCAAGTGCTCAATCCTTTTTGAAATCATACCATGTCTTGGCCTCAACTGTTTTCTATTGTAGAGAATTCCACAGGCCCATCACTCTTTGGGTGAAGAAATTTCTCCTGTTCTCAGTCCTAACTAGCTCACCATATTTCCATCGACTATGCTCCCTGGATCGGGGTTCCCCCAAAGTTGGGAATACTGGTTGAGCTTACAGGGGTCAGCAGAACATGTCTCTTAACCAAGAAGCTCTGGATTTCACTCCCACTTCAAGACTGAGAGCACAAATCAATGCTTACATTCACCCCAGAGGGAATGCTGCACTGTCCATGGTACTGCCTTATCATCAAGATGACGTGCCAGTTATTGATGGTGGTTGGAAAAGACTTAGTGATGCTGTTTCGAAGAGCAGCACAGAGATGTTCTCCTGGAGTCATAGAGCGCTCCAGCACGGAGACTGGCCCTTTCGCCCAGACTGGTCCATACCGACCAAAATGTTAACCCACATTAACCCCATTTCCCTGCACTTGGTCCATATCCTTCTAAACCTTTCCTGTCTATGTATTTGTCCAAATACCTTTTCAATGTACCTGCCTCAACCACTTCCACTGACAGCTTATTTCATATACATATCGCCTTTTGTGTAAAAAAGTTCCCCCTCAGGTTGTCTTTTATTCTTTCCCCTCTAACCTTAAACTGATGCCCTCTAGTCCTCGATTCCACAACCCGGGGAAAAAGACTGAGCGCATTCATCTTATCCATGCCTCTCATGATCTTATACACTTCTCTAAGGTCCCCCCACCCCCTGCCTATTCTCCTACGCTCGAAAGAAAAAGTCCTAGCTTGTCCAACCTCTCCCTATAACTCAGACCATTAACATGACAACATCCTTGTAAATTTCTTCTGCACTCTTTCCAGTTTAATAACATCCTTCTGATAGCAAGGTGACCAAACCTGAACACAATACTCCAAGTGTGGCCTCACCAACGTTCTGTACAACCGCAGCAAATCCATCCAGGTCATTGATATGGATAACAAACAGCAATGGGCCCAGCACTGACCCCTGAGGCCCTCCACTCATTACAAGCCTCCAGTCCCACAAGCAGCCCTCCGCAATTACGCTCTGCTTCCTACCATCAAGCCAATGATGTATCCAAATTGCCAGCTGCCCTAGGATTCCATATGATCTAACCTTCCAGAGCAGCCTACCGTGTGGAACCTTATCAAAGGCCTTACTGAAATCCAGATAGACTATATTTATAGCCCTCATCAACCTTCCTGGTCACTTCTGTGAAGCATGGTAGCCCACACATGGAGCCATGCTCATTATTCTTAATCAAACCCTGTCTTTCCAAATGCATGCATATCTTATGCCTCAGAATAGAGTCACAGTGTCATAGCGATGTACAGCGTGGAAACAGACCCTTCGGTCCAACCCGTCCACGCCGACCAGATATCCCAACCCAATCTAGTCCCACCTGCCAGCACCCGGCCCATATCCTTCCAAACCCTTCCTGTTCATACACCCATCCAAATGCCTCTTACATGTTGCAATTGTACCAGCCTCCACCACATCCTCTGGCAGCTCATTCCATACACGTACCACCCTCTGTGTGAAAACGTTACCCCTTAGGTCTCTTTTATATCTTTCCCCTCTCACCCTAAACCTATGCCCTCTAGTTCTGGACTCCCCGACCCCAGGGAAAAGACTGTCTATTTATCCCATCCATGCCTCTCATAATTTTGTAAACCTCTAGAAGGTCACCCCTCAGCCTCCGACGCTCCAGGGAAAACAGCCCCAGCCTGTTCAGCCTCTCCCTGTAGCTCAGATCCTCCAACCCTGGCAACATCCTTGTAAATCCTTTCTGAACCCTTTCAAGTTTCACAACATCTTTCCGATAGGAAGGAGACCAGAATTGCACACAATATTCCAACAGTGGCCTAACCAATGTCCTGTACAGCCGTAACATGACCTCCCAACTCCTGTACTCAATACTCTGACCAATAAAGGAAAGCATACCAAATGCCTTCTTCACTATCCTATCTACCTGCGACTCCATTTTCAAGGAGCTATGAACCTGCACCCCAAGGTCTCTTTGTTCAGCAACACTCTCTAGGACCTTACCATTAAGTGTAAACATCCTGCTAAGATTTGCTTTCCCAAATTGCAGCACCTCGCATTTATCTGAATTAAACTCCATCTGCCACTTCTCAGCCCATTGTCCCATCTGGTCAAGATCCTGTTGTAATCTGAGGTAACCTCTTCACTGTCCACTACACCTCCAATTTTGGTGTCATCTGCAAATTTACTAACTGTACCTCTTATGCTTGCATCTAAATCATTTATGTAAATGACAAAAAGTAGAGGACCCAGCACCGATCCTTGTGGCACTCCACTGGTCACAGGCCTCCAGTCTGAAAAACAACCCTCCACCACCACCTTCTGTCTTCTACCTTTGAGCCAGTTCTGTATCCACATGGCACGTTCTTCCTGTATTCCATGAGATCTAACCTTGCTAATCAGTCTCCCATGGGGAACCTTGTCGAACGCCTTGCTGAAGTCCATATAGATCACATCTACTGCTCTACCCTCATCAATCTTTTTTGTTACTTCTTCAAAATCTTCTGAAATAATTTACCTACCACAGACTAGATTAGATCCCCTACAGTGTGGAAACAGGCCCTTCTGCCCAACCAGTCCACTTCCCTTTGACTAATGCACCTAACCCTCTGGACAATTTAGCATGGCCAATTCACCTGACCTGCGCATCTTTGGACTGTGGGAGGAAACCCACGCAGACACAAGGAGAATGTGCAAACTGCACCCAGCCAGTCACCTGAGGCTGGAATCAAACCTGGGACCATGGTGTTGTGAGGTAGCAGTGCTAACCACTGAGCCACCATACCGCCTGGCTTATTGCTAGGCTTACTGGTCTATAGTTCCCAGGTTTTTCTTTGCAGTTCTCCGTGATTAAGGGCACAACATTCACTCCTCTCCAGTCTTCCAGGGCCTCACCTGTGGCTAACAATGATGCAGAAATATCAGCCAGGGCCCCCACAATTTCTTCTCTCGCCTCTTGAATTGAATTGAATTGAATTGAATTTATTGTCACACGTACAGAGGCACAGCGAAAAGCTTTGTTTTGTGAGCAATACAGGCAGATCACAGAGCCTCTTGCAGAGTTCTTGGATATATCTGGACCAGGTGATTTCAATGCATTCTAATATGCTCAGCACCTAACCCACTGGGATATGGACTATCCCCAAGATATCGCCACTAACGTTCCCAACTTCTCAAGTCTGCATGGCTCTGTCCATGGGAAACACAGAGGAGAAATATTCATTGAGAACCCCACCCAACTCCTGTTGTTCTACACATAAGGGTCCACTTTGATTGGGGAGTGGTCCTATTCTCTCTCTAGTTATTCCTTTTCCTTTAATATACTTCAAGTACCTCCTTGGATTGACCCTAATCTTCTCAGCCTAGGCTATTGCGTGCCCCCTTTTTCACCTTTCTGATTTCCTTCTTCAGTAAACTCCTGTGTGGAGGAAGGAGATGGCCAAGTGGTATTATCATGGGACGGTTAATCCAGATACCCAGGTCACGTTCTGGGGACTTGGGTTTTGAATCCTGCAACAGCAGATGGTGGAATTTGAATTCCACAAAAATCTGGAATTAAGTGATGAATAATGACTATGAATTGATTGTTGGAAAAGCCCATTGGGTTCACTGATGTCTTTTAGGGAAGGAATCTGCCATCTTTACTTGGTCTGGCCTTGGTCATCCAGACGCACAGCAATGGGGTTGACTCTCAAGTGCCCTGTAGGCAATTAGGGATGGGTAATAAATGCTGGCTAACCAGCAACGCCCTCATCCCATGAGTGAATAAAAACAAATCCCCTATTTACCTCCAGAGTTATCCCTTAATCCCAGCTGCCTGCACCTGAATGCTGCC